>NC_142933.1:50471610-50663596 GCF_046866305.1 Octopus bimaculoides | reverse complement strand
AAGAAATTGCAGTTTTAGTTCAATGTAAGGATAAGCATATTAAAAGGGGTCTGTGGGAAAACTCACTTAAATAAAAGGGGTCCTTGGAGTGAAACGGTTGGGAACCACTAGACGAAGGGAAAATACATTAGCTACACTGCTGTATGTCTCAGAGCTCATCAATTTAGTTTTATTATTAAATATTTTCGTTATTTAAATTCATTTGAAACCGAAGACATTGGTTTGAGATTGTATGCTTTTTTTTAATAATGGAAGACACTACCTACGTCAACAAAAGTCTTCTTGACTAAAAACAAATTCCATCATAAGCTAAAAATATTTGTTAATTAACAGTCGTCCATTTTATGTTTACTTAAGTGAAGGTGTAATATAATCTAGCTTTCATATAATCCAAAGATGATTCAATACAAGGTTGGATTTTGTTCTGTATAGCTCAAGGTCAGCGGATCTATTATCAACACTGTTCTGACCATAATTAATATTACATCTTTTTCTTTTCTTTTTTTTCCTATCATAAGGTATGTAGAACTTTTATTACACTGTGTTCTTCCTTTTTTTTTTAGGATGATGGGATGTAGTATTGACGAGATTTGTTTGATATTTCTCACAGGTTGAATCATCGCAAGGAAATTTCTATAGGCCTTAAGTTTTCCTTTCAGTTTCGTAAATATGAATTACAGAAACCAAAGTAATGTTCTTGCAATAAGCTGGACAGATTGTTAGAATAAAAATTTTAAATCGAAATAGCTTTAAACAAGTGAAGATATTGCTCAAGACGAATATTTAGCAAACGTTCGACTTCCACCGTGTTCGTATGCATAATCTACAGTAAAAAATACCAAAAAATTTTGTATCATAGAACAGAAAACTCATGAAATGAATCAACTATTACAGAACGTATTTTTCACGAATAGCAATACAAATCTTTTCAAACGTTTGACCACCTCACACTTATATGTACCATTATATCATCTCCACCCGAATTCTTTCAAGTAACTAGTTTAAAATATCTTTTACTATCATTTATCCACTCCGATTTTTTTTTTTGACATCAGAGACCAAAAAAGTCAATGTGTTGTGTATGTGCACGAGTGTTAGCAGGATTGACAAAATTCTCACATTAGTTTAAATGTATAATGGGCATGAAGGTTTAGATACCTGTGGAGTATCTCCTCCCATTATAATTGTTTTGTAGTTTCAAGGAGCTGGAACGGTTCGCCGATTTGTGACGTCCATGCGAAGCGAGGTGATGAGAATGGCTCCTTAGTACATCACACGGTTGATACAAGAAATATAAATAGAACAATGCATATATGTGCCAGAGGGAAATAAGAGACACAACCAGGTAGAATGTTTAAGAGAAGATTTATCGATATGTTAACATGTGTGATTGTGTGTGCGTCATTTATACAGGCTGTCATAAGAATATGTATGCGTGTGTATGTAGGCATAGATGTATGCGCGTTAAGAACATACAAGGATAGCGATGAAAAAAAAATTGTGAAAGAGTCTATAGCCATCGAAGTGAGGAGTAAGTTCAGACAAGAATAATAAACACCAGTTTGTAGTCAATTGCGCAGGATAGTTGAAATACTGTATCAAGAATTTGCGGCGATGATGCAGAGCCGGTTGCGGTACATGTCGCAAGCAATGCGTAGCGTAGCCATGTCAAACACCAAAAAGAAGGAAATTCGAGCTTACCTGTTCGTTCATCTTTCGAGGGGGATTATTCTCAGTATTTCTGAGACAGGTTCCCCACCCCCACTCCTTTCTTTCATACAAAAATGGTTCAACCGGCGTGTTAAATACCTTAGGCAGTTCTTTCAGTTCTGCTATCTCCTTTGGGTGTCTGTTTTTAAGTTCGTTGTATAGTTTTCGGGAGATTTTTCCCAACGTTACTGAGCGTCATTTTCTTGAAGAGGTGCGCTTCTAAAGAAACGCCGAAATAAATCACACCAGGTAACGTTTCAATGTCTTCTTACAGAAAATAAACCCCCACTTTTTAAGATAAAACAGTTTTGTTGTATAAGCGACATTGCCAACAATATTCATCGACATCCTTATATATTTCGTTAATTTGGAATTTTTTTGACATCTCAGGAGCCATTTATTTATTTATTTTAAATGAAGTCTTTTTCCGGCAGGTCACATCTAACATGTGCAAATATATAAAAAAATTTCCTCGCAATCCAAATATTGCAAGATACAGGGTGTTCGGGCTAAATTTGACGATTTTTTTGTCTCCTTTTTTCAATAACAACTTGGTGTATTGGTGGACATTCAACGGCGTTGGAGAGTATAAAGATGTAGGGACCTCGCTTCGCCTTGCCTAAGATTTGAAACCAAATCTACCCGCTTGTTGATGAAGAAACACTCGACTCCCTATGATCTGTGCTGGTCAAGGAAAGGCCTTTGTTTAAGGTTTGAGCTACATTACTGACCATGGTCTATATAGCAGAACTGTTCCTATCTCTTCCTCTTTTACGTCAGCCATAACCAAGAGCAGTATTTTCCTCGGCCGCAAGAAAGACGATGCCACCTTTATCCTTTCTAGTCAGCACCGTGCATTCTTTACTCTTTCACTCTCTACTGACAGCAACTTCTACACTATCAACTACTAACCAACGAACCATCTTTGTTGTCACTATCACTAGAATTGCTATTATCTCTTTAATTATATGTCGGGCAAACGGATAAATATATGTAAATAATATTTCTTCCTTCTTGGTGTTGATTCTTCGATGTTCACTGGTTACTCCGACGCAACAACCTTTAAGAGTTACATTTACACGCTACATTAGATAGTGGGCTACATCATATCGACCTGATATATCTTTCATCCAGTCCGCTACAAAGATTAGGGTTGTAACTGAGAAAATGTTAGCTGATACGGAGAGCGGGAAGCCATCTGAACTTTGGGAAAGACTGCTGCTCAATGCTGTGAACAATGTAAAAGACATGATATAGACAGCCAAAAAGCTGTAGCCAGCAGGTAGGGACTCAGCAAGTGTTCTGACTGCGTAAGCACACCGGAATTCACCCAACACTTGTAGGACAGGGCCTTAGACTCAATTCATACGGCTATGTGAAGCTGCTGGAAAATGTAGTCAATCCCTGGCTAAAGAAGGTTGCTGCTAGATGGCCATACGTGTGGCAGCAGGATTCAGCTTCTTGTCATACCTCGGAAAAGTCAAAAGTGGTTTCAGAGAATTCTTGTCTTCACTTGTCCCAATTTTTGGCCTCCTAAATCCCCCGATTGTAATCCCATACATTACTATGTATAGAGCGCAGTTCTGAAAGACACCAACAGCTCTGCATGTAACACCAAGGCCAAGCTGGTGACCAAGATCTTCCCACCATGAGGAACGCATGTACCAGATTCCAGGGCCGTCTTGATTCAGTAGTGGAAACTGATGGTGGCTAATTTGAATAATACTCTAAATATTTTTATTATTTTTTTAATCGCTTATGTTTTTGGATGGGATATTGTGTTTTCTTTTCTTTTTATGCAAACTGTCAAGCTTAGTCCGAACACCCTGTACATAACTAGGCTTATAACTTATATGAAATTATGCTGCTAGTCGTCAGCCAAAATTAATAATGTTCAATGAAAAAAAAAATAGGAAGTGCCTGTATAACTGAAACAAGGATCAGTTCCAGAGAAAATCCACCAATGTATACTCATGAACCTAAAAATAAATTTGCTAAAAATGAAAACTAGTGGTTCTTTGTCATTATTTTAAGTTGCCATGTCAGTCAATGTTCATTCTGTTAAAATGTTTGTTAACGTGTAATTTAGTGACCCAAAGCGAAATTAAATTGTAATTTAGTGACCCAAAACGAAATTAAATTGCGATAGAAACCGAAAATTATTACATTGAAATCCTACAATCTCGTTATATATATAACGCGAAAACGATGCATAGATCCTATACATGATCCCTGAACCTATTTCAGAACGTATGTTCGTATAAAAACTGTTAATAAAGCATCATTCGTTTCTACAATGTATACTGAGCTTCCTCTTGGTATCCACTGCTCTTCGATAGTCTGTGTGTGGATGCTCTCATCATTGGATGAATAAAATTTCAAGAATGATTCACAACAATGTATGTGGCCTCAACTAACAGAGGAAGCCTACCTATCGGATATCAAACACGTCGCTCGTAAAACCCATTGCATTATTACATGGAAAAATGCGAGCATGAAAAGTAATATTCTTAAGATTATAAACCTGGAAAAGTACAGGACAAGTTGTTACACCTGTAAAAGTATAGCACAAACTATTACTTATAGTAAAGTAAAGAATAAGAAACTTTTTACTTAAAACATTGCAGCAAAGAATGCCAGCTCTTCTAATTTATCTCTCTTTACAGTTCTCATCTTTTAAATTTATTGTACAAAACTGTTCAGCTAATTTGTAAGTTTGTCTAATTAGTCACCTTTTTCTGTATTTAAGGTAGTAAATTAGCCAAATTCTACTTAATTAAGTATAGTGTTATTTGTAAACTATAGAAAAATAAATTTTAACATTCAAATTTTAATTTTAGCTGCAATATTTTAAGCAAAAAGTTTTTTTCGTAGAAAGTGGGTTATACATCTTTAGATTGTATACCTGACTTTCTACTATAAAATTAAAGAAATAGACGGAACGCTGAACTCCAGACTAAACAACTCAAACAACATTTATTTAGGTGGTAAACATACATATCTTTTAGTTATGCATCTTTAGAGGTGAGAATGTCGAGCGTAAGACCGAAAGATGTAGAGACAGCTTTAAACACACGTCCATGCTCAATCGCTGTCCAGCGAGAAAGAGAATGAATTGAGTGGGAAACGCTTGCTTGTTTAATTCTACGCATGCGTAAGACTACGCATGCGCAGGCGTTACTACAGAGCTCCCTCGCCAGAGCGGAAACGCACGATAAATAAAATCTGTTAGAACGCCTGAGGCAGGATGGCCACTGAAAAACCACCCACAAGATGTGGTACAAACACACACAAAGAAAATTCAAAGAAATGAAATGTATACTTGTGAAATACATGCAACGTATAAATGAAATGACAAAACAACCGTGATGACAACTGTCCAGGAATACTGGAATCACGCGATGTAAAAGTCTGAGAGTTTGTTTTCCCTGAAAGGAAAGAAAATGTATGAGTGCACAAGTGTGTGTGTGAGAAAAAACACAGAACAAGTGAAAGTGTCTGTAGTATAGACTGCGAAAAATCCCAAAACACCGAGATAGAGTACATTGATGAAAACGTCGGCGCAGGAACTGCTCTAGCTGTGTTCTGTATGTGTGGTGGTAATGATATTGACAGTGGTAATGATTCAGTTGAAACTTGGCGACGTCGGGGGGAAAGCTTGTAATTGATAGTAGTAATTGTTGTCGTCACGGTGGTAATCTTGGTTGGCGCACGACGCTGGTGGCGAAAAGGCTGTTTGGTGATGAGTGTTTGAAGAGGTACGCTTTTACAGAACGATCGACAGACACACTTTCTGTACGACCATTAGCGAAAACCTCGAAGAAAAATTTTCTTAACCCAAGATGAAAGAACGACCGTGCGAAATGAATAACAAGAGTTATTGTGTGGCATAAAAGATGTATGTGTAATGTGAGAGTGTGAAATGCGACATATAAAAACATAAAAAGCAGGCCGTAAATCCTGTCTGTTTTTCGTGAGTGGAAAAAATCCACTCTAACAGAGACGAGAATAAAAACCGCGCTTGTTGAGTCGGAGATGTTGGTAATGAGTCAGTCTCCATGGCCGTATTTGTTCTTTAGTCGAGGTTCACCAGTTATAAGTTGGTAATCCGTAGTTCATGCTGCGTTTTTACTTCGTCGGGGGTCACCACTTTAGTAGAAAGTGGGTTATACATCTTTAGATTGTATACCTGACTTTCTACTATAAAATTAAAGAAATTGACGGAACGCTGAACTCCAGACTAAACAACTTAAACAACATTTATTTACTTGGTAAAACATACAAATCTTTAGTTATACATCTTTAGAGGTGAGAATAACGAGCTGTCGAGTATAAGACCGAAAGATGTAGAGACAGCTTTAAACACACGTCCATGCTCAATCGCTGGCCAGCGAGAAAGAGAATGAATTGAGAGGGAAACGCTTGCTTGTTTAATTCTACGCATGCGCAGGCGTTACTACAGTTTCTTATTCTTTACTTTACTTGAAGTAATAGTTTGTCCTATACTTTTACAGGTGTAATAACTTGTCCTGTACTTTTCCAGGTTTATAATCTTAAAAATATTACTTTTCATGCTCGCATTTTTCCATGTAGTCCATGATTTTTCCAGGCATTGCTGTTATAAGATAATTAATAATGTGTCAATTAATAATTTAGGATTTTACCTTATAAAATACTGGGTAGGGGTATACATTAGCCGCTATTTTTAGCGTGTCGAGAGACCAGGTAGAGGATCTTTCATTGGTTCGATTGCGTGATGAGATTTTTTTTTACACATATATGTAATATGTATATATATATCAAAGGCAGAAGTTAGAGAGCAAGTCAAAAGCTGAGAGTTTTGTGTATTGGCACTTATCAAACACGAATTTGTCCATTGTCACTCTGTAAGTTGTGACGAAATAACTTCTAAAATACAAAATTTTGTCAAAAACGTTAAGAGTAAATAATCTGTACGTCAAAGTCGACCTCGGCGAAATTTGAACTCAAAAAACGTAACGACAGACGAAATACAGTTAAGCATTCCACGCGGCGCGCTAATATTTCTGTCAGAAAGTAAACATTGGTTTTAGAAATATATTCTTTATTCTTATAGCTGAAGCGTTATTCCCTTACTCTCTTACTTACTGACAGGAAATTTCGTAACATTTTACCTCATAACTCTTCATCTACAAAATTTTGTTCAATGCGACTAGTGATTCTGAATTCCTCATAAAGTTTTCTGTCATTTAAGCCTAAGAAAAGTATACTTTTATTTTAAAATTAATAAGTTTATGCTAATTGAAGGTGAATAGGTGCCTTACTGCTCCCCTTGGGGTCGCAGATATTTTGATGTAACTTTTTTTTCTATTGAACCAAATCTCAAACTATTTATGCCAAAGTGTAGCTGTGGAAGTGTCCTCTTTAAAACTGTTAACAGTTTGCAATTTAGTTGAGAACTGAATTAGTGGTGAAGCTTGGAAGCTGCTGCGATTGACGAAATGGTGGACTTAAGAATATATTCAACCACTACCGTAGTTGAATGATAATGGACCAAAGTATTTCGCACGTACGATCGAGGATCTCAATCAGGCAGTATTTTCTTGTACCATTTTCTATTGCAATGAAATTCCATTCTCTTTATGTCACTTACTTGGATGATATTTCGATGAATGTATTGATGAAATTATGGGATTTCACTATCATTACTTCCGGCACAATTTACTCTTACTTTTTGCGGCATATTAACCAAAATTATTATATATCTCAATCATCTAGGATCTGGCAAACACTGGTAAGGAAGTTTAATAAGATTGACACAATGTCTGAAGTTGTCATTGTATTTAGCAAAGCTAGCAATCTCACTTCGTGTCCCTATTCAACATTTAATTATTTAGGAAATCGGTACTGTCTCCTTTGTCTTTCTTGCCCATAAAAGCGAATGTCTGCTTTCTTTTTTTTTTCATTTTCTCTACGAGTACAGTTTTAATAAAATTTGGGGAGGGGTCTCACTATATTAAACACGTTAGTCAGTGTTTAACTATATTCATAATGACGTGTTACTCTACTCTATACTATAATACATTGCATAACAATTTGAATTTTTTCATTCCTGTTGCAATTACCCTACCCTGGAGTCTCATACATTCTATAATCTTCCCTATCTAAGTCATTATATAATACCGCATTCATCTTTGTTTCGATTCCGGATCTATTTTAAAACGGGGGCCACATTTTTCATTAATGTTTTACGTAGTGTTTTTGGTACGGAAAGACTTTCAAACTTCGTATACTTATCTATTTTGTGTTATAGAACAGAAAAATATTTTTGTATTCGAATTTATTTCATGTAAAAAATTGTCTTATTTCGATAATTTCAACCAATCACTGACAAGTATTCAGTTGTTTATATTTACTCCTATGGCTGATTAAGCGATGTAAAGCGTATTTAATCGCCATACCTTCGTTTTATTTGCTTTTTTCATTTTAAATTTGCTTTAACCCTAACCCTAACCCTAGGGTTGGGGTTAATTGTTTCAGAATCGTTTGTTTATGTAGTCGGCACTTAATGTATATCGGCTGAATGGACGTCAGTGATTGGTTGAAATTACAGAAATACGACAACTTTAACATGGAATAACTTATGGATTTCTTTTTTTTTTAAGAAGACTAAGAGAAAAAGATGTTTTATATGACACATTCTACCAGTGTTCCAAGTTTCAAAGTGTTTCGTTAATGAAAAATGTGGCCCCCGTTTTAAAAATGATCCTCGATTCCTTTACGTCATCCAGTCACGTGACCAAAGGATTGCTTTTTTTTTTTACCTAACAGACGTGTTACAGCAAAATGCCATGGCTCCTGCTATTTACAGACAAAATGTTGTGATCAGAAAAAGTTCCTCTTAATTTGATCAATTCAATAAACCTCTGCTCCGAACGGCAATACAAGCAACGCCATCACCATTACTGCACATGGCTACAAATAAATTTAATAGTATCTGACCAACATTTTCGTTACCTTCATCAACCTAACGTCATTTCTTCTTTGACCATCATCATCACAATTATCGTACTAAAAACACCATCACCACGGTTTTCATCTCCATTAGTACTAAGACATTCACATCGATTGTTTCATCAACATTGTCACCACTACCTCCTCTAACGTCAGTATCTCAGTTCCCACCAGAAAACACAGCAGGTTTACAGTTGTTTAGTAAAAGATGCACCTATGAATGTATAGGGAAAACAAATGTGAGGAAACTTTGATGGGGAATAGTGGAGCTGGTATTACTAATAGTTAAGATAGTAGCATTGATAACGGGAACCATTGTTGTAGTGGTGGTGGTGATGACGGTAGAGGAAAGCAACAGCAGTGGTGGTGGTGGTGGTAGTAGTAAAGATGGCTATAATGGCTTTCTATGTGTAATAGTTCATCTTGATTTACCAGAAATACTGACTGTATCCACTGCAGTAAACTAAAAGACTTCGTCAACAGTAACAAGTTAACTACTGTAGCTACCAAAATAATTTATGAAATTTTACAATTTGATTGGTTCATATTTCATCTGACCTGTCGATAATTTGGTCAAGCCCTGTATAGTTCAAGTAGTAAGCTTTCTAGACATGATCTTTGCATTTATGTTAGGTATTAAACCATGTGATTCATCTGAAGTTGGAAATTTTGAGTAAGAGATTTGTTGGTTATAACAGCAAACAGAGCATCTTGCATTAAAGTTCATTCACTGAGACACAGAATAGAATATGTTCATTGTAATATGCTGTAACATACATAATACATCAAAATTGGCTTGTTGGACCTTAGAGGTTAAATACTGATAACATAACATCAGTAAAGAAGGGAAAAGTACAGAATATAGTGTGAGATTAAGATAGCTGATTTTTCATCCGCTTCCTTGTTGATCATTTCTCAGAATTTCCAGTGTTCAACAGTAAAGGCTGCTTCTAAACCAGCTGGGTTTTTTTCTTTCTATATTTTATTTAAAACCTTTCTATCCGAAATGTTGTTACCATCCAAGCAACAAGATAGCTAGTAAACAACAGAAGAACAGTGACACATAAAACATGAGAGCTTTATAAGTGAAAATGAATAATACCAAACTATTTTCTAACACTGAGCATAACTTTTTTATATGATTTTGAAATGTTATATTACCAAGGCATCAGCTAATGAGAAACTGTAATAGTTGGCACTATTCATTTTGAATGGTTCCAAATATTTTCTGAGCACTGAGCATATCTTTCTTTTGATATTATGTTTTTGAAATATTATATTACCAAAACAATCAGCTAATGAGAAATTGTAACAATTAACCCTATCATATCACTATCATTTTCTCTTGATTGCTGCAGCCAATCATCAAGGTGTCATACCAGATGCTCTGACAGTCAGCAGTCACCACTTGTTCTTATCCTCTGTCACGTTCAGAAGGATCACGAAGTTGGGACCTGTTCATTCCTTGAATTTAACAAATAAAAATATTCTCTCTCTCTCTCTCTCTCTCTCTCTCTCTCTCTTTCTCTCCCTCTCTCTCTCTCTCTCTCTCTCTCTCTCTCTCTCTCTCTCTTCATCTTCCTTTTACCATGCCTTGGAGAATGGCTTTGAGCTGGATGTCATGCCAGATGCATGCATGTACCAAGAGAGCTTTTAGCATTTCACAGTAGCAAAGTGTTGATCCTTGCTTGTCAGCATATTTGGTAACTTGCTTGCCTTTTGCTTTGTGCTTGAGAAGCACTTGTTCTCAAATGCCTGAATTCTTTTATACATTAGTTAAAGTTCTTCAGCATATTTCTCCTAAATCCCACTTTTCTCAGAGCTTCAAGAAGATAAATATATTTTTCAGCTTGCTGTGTGGCTTAGGCTAACTCTGAGTGAGTAGACATATGACATACTGGGAGTTAGCCAAATTGTTAGATGAAACCCACAGATCTTTTGTTCCAGATATATCGTACCTCTTACTAGCTGAGAGCTACACTGTACACTCTTACATACAGTGATGAATCATATCAATGCAGAGTGATATTATAGATATTCTTTTATTCCTTTATTTGTTTCAGTCATTTGATTGCAGCCATGCTGGAGCACTACCTTGAAGGGTTTTAGTCAAACAAATCAACTCTAGGACTTATTTTTTAAAGCCTAGTACTTATTCTACCGATCTCTCTTACTGAACCACTAAGTTACAGGGACGTAAACACACCAACACTGGTTGTCAAATGGTGAGGGGAGCCCAAACACAAAGACACACACACATAGATAAATACATGTATATATGATGGGCTTCTTTCAGTTTCCATCTACCAAATCCACTCACAAGGCTTTGATCAGCCCAAGACTATAGTAGAAGACACTTGCCCAAGGTGCCAGGCAGTAGGACTGAACTTGGAACCATGTAGTTGGGAAGCAAGCTTCTTACCACACAGCCATGCCTGTGCCTATATGGTATATCCTCTTCACTGTCTAGTCTGTTCCTTTATGTCTGTAGATTCTGATGATGTCTGTGGCATTAGAATTCCTGGGTGAGGATGTGTGATTACATCATTTAATGTTCGTTTTCCATGCTAGCATGGTTAGAACCAGGAGCCACATCAAGTTCCATTGTCTGTTATGGCATGGTTTCTACAGCCGGATGCCCTTCCTTTACAGAATGCCAACCACTTTACTGAATGTACTGGGTGCTTTTTATGTGACACCAGTGCTTTTTTAAATAGTACCATCACCAGTGCTTTTTATGTGGAACTAGCATCAGTGTCTTTTACATGACACCAGCACTGACAGAGTCACCAAATATCCTGCAAGACAACCCCCCCCCCCCCAACTGGGAGGAGAGGGTAAAATTGAGTAGGATGTGGTTTTGTACCAGTTGAGAAATTTAAGGTATAGAGGGGACAGATATAGGTGTCTTGCTGTAGAGAAGAACATGGATACTCCAGTTGGAAAATAAAAGAGAGTGAATTGGAGAGTAGGATAAAGAGAGTGATAGTGAGGGAGATGTGCCAGGACATTCCTTGGGGGACATTGGGTGGGGGGATGAGAATAGATGAGGTGATACAGAGTATGAATTCAGTGAGTGGGCAGGACAGAGGTGACTGTAGCAAATTGATGAAGTGAAATATAGGAGAGGTTTGGGGGTAAGGGTTACAATAAGATACGTGAGGGCATTGAGGGTGATAGCAGTTAAGTGAGGAGTTAATGATAGAGAATAGCACAAGGAGGGAAGAAAAGGTGCCGAAACAAGGTGATTGGTGGGGAGTAAAAGTAACTGAGAAAGCCAGTGGGTGTAGTATGTGCTTATTCTGCTCTCAGATGATAGAGTAAGTGATGTGTGTCAGGGGATGAAATGTTGGTGGGAGAGATGGTTGACAGAGCAGAGCCCCTCATCAACTTGCATTACCAAGGTGGTTTTGAGATATCAATTCAGCTGTGGTGGGTGGATTTTCTTGAGTACAGCAAGGTACCAGATATCTTGGTCCTTCGTCATCATGTTACAAATCTTATAAGTTTCTGTGCCACCTAGGATATAACTCTATGTAATAGGGATTATGCCTACAATATTTGCATTTACATTGTGCTGCACTATGATCATGTAACCTAGCTTATAATAGTTAAAGATATAACGACATTAGTTGAAATGACTGTACCATAAATAGATTGATTTACATAGCAAAACTCTTGTACAGAAAAGTAATACTGATAAAAGAGATCTTAAACTGTGTCGGTCATCCAGTAACCATCAGGACAGTTGCTAGGTATCTTTGTCTTTAATCCTTTCTTTTACCTGTTTCAGTCATTAGACTGTGACCATGCTGGGGCACCACATTGAACTTCTAGTTGAATGACTCATCCCCGGTATTTATTTTTTAAGACTGGTACTTATTCTATCCGTCACTTTTGCAGACTCACTAACTTACGGGGACATAAACACATCAACACCGATTGTCAAGTGGTGATGGGTGGCGGGGGACAAACTGTTATGATCCTTAAAAGTATTGGGTTGTTATAACACCCACTTCAGTATACACTCTGTGCCAAATAAATTAAGTGAACTTTTTAACACATATATCTTTGCCTTTTGTGTTTGACTGCAAAATGTTACATTATATACAAATTCACTGAAAAAATATAATCTTTTTCCCATAACACCATGTGCTACCATTTTCGATTTAATTAATTTCAGCTTACCGACATATTTCCAAGTGTTTTCGTTTATAATGGTGATATCACTTCCAGTGTCTAATTTCGTTTTAACAGTTGTATTTCTGATTTTCACCTTCATGAATTTCCTCATCATTATATTACCAAATTATTCCAATGACATACTATTTATTCTTTTTCCTTTGTTCTGAGGTTTTATCATCTTCATTCTACAGTGTATCTTTATATGTCTGATATTACCACAACGAAAGCACTCTGCTTTCTTAAATGGACAACTTTTTCTCGGGTGTATACCTCCACATGCAAAACATGGTCATTTATGACCAAAGGGGGTCCTTTTTTATGTATATATATGTATATACTTATATATATATATATCATATTCGTATTTAAATTTTGCAAAATTCATGAACTAAATTTTGTAAATCTCTGAAGAGGCCTAGTGAATCATGCATGTACCCCCATTACATCATTTCCATCTACTAATTACTCCAGCATACGGGAGCTGTAGAGATAGAATGGGGCATACCAATGCTAGGCCAAAACAGCTGTAAGATTTTGTCCCTTCTCCAATTGCTAGATGTCCTTTAAATTTGAAATCTTAATTGTTGATATGACATGGTATGTCATAAGTGTCTGTATATTGTCTTTTTTGTCATTTTGGTTGTAAAATAAACAGATTAATCAACGGAATACAGTGTCTGCAAGTTGATGAATACCTCATATTCCCCTCCATTTTCTTATTGCTATATAAATTTAGGTTAAAAAAAACCCTTTTACCTACACCCACTTATTGCACTTGGTATAACACTAGTGTAACAATAATTGGGTACCCTCCCAGCAGTATATTGGATAGATATTATCCCTTAGTGGGTTGGACCCTCAACCCCTAACTCTCTTGGATTATATATATATATATATATTATGTGTGTGTGTGTATATATATATATATATATATATATATATATATATATATACTCCAACCAACTAGGGGAAGCAATATTTTGGATCTCTGCTTCACAAACAATGTGAGCCTAATCCATAATGTGAAAATAACGCCCACATCTCTCTCAGATCATAACATTATAGAATTAACTATGTATGGTCCTAGACAACCCACTGACACCCACGCCACCAGGAGGACTCAAGCAATATCCAACCTGAATTTCCACAGGGCGGACTGGAAGTCAATTCGCAGAGAGATTCGAAATCAAAACTGGCATGACAGCCTTTCTATACAAGACAATGACCTCAAACTAAGTCATTTTATGTCAACCATACAAGACATATGCACCAAATACGTGCCATATAGAAAGACCAGCAAACATGCCAATAGAATTCCTAGAGACAGGAATATCCTTATGAGACACAGAACAAAGGTCTCAAACCAGTTAAATAGAGAACTGGAGGATAGGAAAAGGGCTAAATTAAAACTAACACTGTTAGAAATAGAAAACAAGATTAAACTCTCCCATGAAAAGGAGAGAGCAGAGAAGGAGAAGAGAGCAGTAGAAAGCATAAAAACAAACCCCAAGGCTTTCTATAGATTTGCAAAGGAGACTGCTATGGTGCAGTATAAGATAGGACCCCTATTCCTGCCTAATGGCTCACTGACTGCAGATCCCACATGGATAAGTGAAGTGCTCAGTACACAATTCAAGAGTGTCTTCACCTCTCCTCTGAGTCACATGCAGATAAAGAACCCAGCTGATTTCTTTGACAATAGCACTCAGCAGAAGGAGACTGCATCCATTACCTACATCGACATTGAAGAGGAAGATGTGATAGCTGCCATAAATGAAATGAGCTCAAATTCGGCAACTGGCCCCGATGGTTTCCCAGCTGTCCTCTTAAAGTCATGTAAACAAGAATTAGCAGGACCACTCCAGATACTATTCCAGAGTTTCCTTGCAAATGGTAAACTTCCCAAAAAGCTGAAGGAAGGCACCATATGTCCTATCCATAAAGGTGGAAGCAGAGCAGAGGCTGGGAACTACAGGCCCATCTCTCTGACTTCACATATTAGCAAAGTCATGGAACGAATTGTCAGAAGGAGATTGATTGCGTTCCTAGAAGAAAATGACTTGCTGAATGAGACCCAGCATGGTTTCCGTCCAGGTAGAAGCTGCCTCACGCAGCTCTTGCAGCATTATGACTGGTTCCTGAAGCAGCTACTTGACCATTCAAATGTTGATGTGATATATCTCGACTTTGCAAAAGCCTTTGACAAAGTTGATCATGGCTTGATATGTCACAAGCTGCGAAACTTTGGCATAGTTGGTAAATTAGGAGAGTGGCTGCATGACTTCCTGAATGGTAGAAGTCAGACAGTTGCAGCCAATGGAGAACTATCTAGGGAAACACAAATATTGAGCGGTGTTCCACAAGGAACTGTTCTGGGGCCACTATTGTTCATAGTGGCCCTTCTGGACATGCCCACGGTCACTCGGAGAGCCACTGTCACTAGCTATGCTGATGACACAAAGATATCTCAGGCAATAAAGAATCCTGATGATATTGTAAGCCTGCAGAATGACCTAAGTGCAATATATGAGTGGGCAGAGCAAAATAATATGCAGTTCAATGCAAAAAAATTTCAAGTACTGCGCTACAAGACCACAAGTACCTTCCAACTGGCATACACAGGGCCTGGAGGTACTGCAATCCCAGAACCACAACATGTGTAGTGATGCATCATTTCACATGCACATTGTCAAGTTGACAGCAAAGTGCAGACAACTGGCAGGGTGGATACTGAGGACATTCCGTACAAGGGATCAAAAAGTCATGTTGACTCTATGGAAAACATTTGTTCTGAGCCGCCTAGACTATTGCTCTCAGTTGTGGTCACCACACAGTGTTAAGTGGACAGCAGAACTCGAGGCAATTCAGCGGCACTATACAAAAAAGATCGCCACAGTCCAACAGATGAACTACAGGGAGCGACTGAAGGCACTAGGTCTCTACTCCCTGGAGCGCAGGCGGGAGAGATATGTAATAATATACATATGGAAAATACTGGAAGGACTGGTGCCAAACTTTGGTATCAAGTACTACAGGAATGCCTGCACGGGTCGCCACTGCATGGTGCCAAAAGTACCGTCCACTGCATCTCACATAAGAACGAGATACTGCAGCAGCCTCGGTTTCAGAGGACCTCAGCTCTTCAATGCCCTGCCAAAACATTTGAGAGACATGCAAGACATGGATGCGGAGGTCTTCAAGACAAAACTTGACGCTTTCCTCTCCACGATACCAGACGAACCAATGGCTCGTAATGAGACGCAGTTTAGGGCAGCTGTGTCAAATTCTCTTATACACCAGATGTGCCATCAAAACTCTTAATTGGACCATGTCAGGTGGGGGAGAAGAGCCAAGCAAGGAATGTGAAAATCACGGTGGTGCACCAGCATGACCAGCTGAAACACATAAATAAATATATATATATATATATTATGTGTGTATGTATATATATATACACAATGGACTTCCACAGTTTCTATCTACCAAATTTACTCACAAGGCATAGGTTGGCCCAGGACTAAAATAGAAGACACTTGCCCAAGGGGGCATGCAGTGGGACTGAGCCTGAAATGATGTAGTTGCAAAGTGAGCTTATTGACCACAAAGCCATACCTGCACCTCTAAGCACAGGATAAATATAATGGTGATTATAGATGAGAGGTCTCAACATCAATGGTTAAAAACTGAGATGAATATAAAATAAAAACTATAACCATATCATCATGAGAGTACCCTATTTTTATGGAAGGTAGTTGGACCTTTAACTTGTAATGGAGTCATAAGAGTGCAACTGTAACATACAGCATGTATTAGGAATTTTAAATCTTGCAGATTCCATCCTTCTATAGGTTTGAAAGCGACTAATTTCTTTTGAAGAGTAAGCGAGAAATTGAAGCAAAGACAGAAAAAGAGAAGTTTCAGCCCCTGTACTGGACTGATACTTTATTTAACAATCTTGAAAAAATGACCGGTAATATTGAGATCTAGGTAAGATTTGAATTCAAAATACACAGAACCAAAAGGATTATCACAAAATATACTATCCAATGTTCATACAACTATGTCAAATAACTACCTTACTTAACGATGAATGAGAAAACTGTTCAGTAATAAATATGCAGTGCTCAACATGACACAGATTGTTTAGATAAGATGAGAAGACTTCCTTTAACTGATCAAATCATTTATCTTTTCATTTTAAGTTGATCCCTTTCATTGATCATTTGAGTGGGGTTTCTTTTTTTATTATTATTATTATTACTATTTTTAGTTATGATTGTTTTAAGCTGGCTCCTTTAAATGACTATTTTTAAACTGTTCTCTTTGATTTCCCTCACAGAGTTAAATCACTTAACCAAATTGCTTGAAACTATCACTTTGTACTGATCATTTTCAGCTGACATTCTTAAGTTAATTCTATATCCTGGAGGCAAGGCATTTCGCAATCCAATCAATTAAATTACATAATTGTAAAATCATCCTTATCATCATCGTTGTCAGCATTGTTGTCATCATCATCATCATTATCATTTTTATATTGACTTCTTTCACTTTTTCATATGGGATGGATAAAACTTATTGAAGCTGTATGCCTTTCCTATTGCTAAATCTTGTTTTTCAAATAATTTATTTTCATTTGACTGGTCTTTATACGAAACCAATATATCTAACGAACAACATGACTTATTGCTTACAACTGCACTGCCACTTAAATGTCAATGCAAAGACATGTGGAGACAACACATTTGTACACCTCCCCACTATATGTATGTATGTACGCATGTGGATATGTATGCATGTATATATGTATGCATGTATGCACGAATATATGTATATAAGTATGTATGCATGCATGGATATATATATATGTATGTATGTATGTATATATATATATATGCATGCATCTTACATGCATACATGCATACATGATTACATACACCTGATGGAGAGATTCCATTTCTGGAGTTGTGGGGAGCATGTAGTCACTCCTTAATTACCACTACTCCAAGGCCTGTTCTGACCCAGAATGGTAGTACCTGTCAGGGTCCCATTTATGAGTTAAATAGATTGTCCTAGGCTTGACATTCAACTGCATCTAGTGGTGAGACTCCAGTTTGGGAGTTCTAAAGTTGTGGGGTATATGGAGTCACCCCTAACTACCATTACTCACAGGTCCACTCCTGTTATTTTTGACAAAGCTGTGGGGAAGACAACACTTTTAGGGGAAAACTACTCTGGCATAAAACCTGTGGTCAAAATAGCACCAGTCATCTTGCAACTTATTATGGCAACATACTATGGCAACCAAAAAACCTGGAACCTGTTATGGCAACCAAGAAAGTGGCAAAAGTATTGTACAAGCTTTGGCTATTTAAATCCAATGGTGTACAGATGTCTTACTGTCCTCTCTTTTCTCTCTTTTAATTGTTTCAGTCATTTGACTGTGGCCATGCTGGAGCACCACCACCTTTAGCCGAGAAAATCGACCCAAGGACTTATTCTTTGTAAGCCTAGTACTTATTGTATCAGTTTCTTTTTGCCGAACCGCTAAGTTACAGGGACGTAAACACACCAGCATTGGTTGTCAAGCGATGGTGGGGGGACAAACATAAACACACATACATATATACGACGGGCTTCTTTCAGTTTCCGTCTACCAAATCCACTCACAAGGCTTTGGTCGGCCCGAGGCTATAGTAGAAGACACTTGCCCAAGGTGCCACGCAGTGGGACTGAACCCGGAACCATGTGGTTGGTAAGCAAGCTACTTACCACACAGCCACTCCTGTCCTTTCATTTTTTGATGCATTTTATAAAGTCCTATGATGATAGATGCATGGCAACATGTAAAGTCATATCCATGCTCATGCAAAGACAGAAGTAAATCAGAAGAATCAGGCTGAATGTGAGACAACTGTTAACTGACAAGATGAAGCGATTGTCATCATATGTATAAATCAATAGAAAGAACACAATCAAATTGTCAATTTCCATGAGAAGTGGGGAAAAAGAAAGACAGCAGTGTTTTACATCCCCTATTTTTGAAAACTGGCTGCAACTGATGAGAAATGCAATGCAACACAATGTGAGTTTCATATGTAGAAAGGAAGTAATAGGAATGGGAAGGGTAGAAGATAAGGGAAATGAAATGAGAAGGAGAAGCAGGTGAGGTGGAGGTGGAGGGAAAACTGAGATAAGAAGGGCATTGAAGGATCAGAAAGGAATTATTGAACTAAGAAGAGATGTAGGATTAGAAGGGAAAACATTCATTTGAATCCATTGGTGATATCATAACAAGTTTGAATATGAAACTCTGTTGCTTCTATTTCCTTGACTATGCAGCTGCATGATGGGTATATGCCACATAGAGATAGGTGAGTAATGAAATGGCTTACGTTGAAGTGGATGATGACAGGTTGGCAAGGCATACATAGTAGAGTGCTTCGAGAGTGCTTCCAAAAACTGATCAACAAGGTGACAGCCTATTTTCCCAATTCAAAGAGCATTGCAAAGTTTGCAAATGATACAATGGAAGTTCTAGATTATATGGTATTGAGACTTAAGCCTGGTGATGATTGTAGTATTGTTAATATAGGGGCAGGTGTTGCATCATTGGTAAGGACACTTAAAAGTGCCTGGTTGTGTGGTGCTGGATGCTATAGAGTTTCTTAGTTGGAGGTTGCCAATGTGCCTATCTTTTTTTTGAGAGAGGTGGGGCAGGAGAGATCAGAACAGTTGTGGGGTGAGAAATACAATTCAGAAGTTGTGGATGAATTTGTTTTTCAGTGGTAGGCCAGATGGGAAGAAGGTGTGAGAGAGAGTGGAACCCAGTCTCTGGGTGTGCATAAAGAGGGTAGGAGAGCTGCAGTGCAATCAGTGGCACCCATTGGAGTGTAGGGTTTGCAACAGATCAAGGGTTTCAATTCAGGAAGAAATGTCATATTGTGTCATTTGAGAATTTGAAATTCAAATCAATGCTGCAGATTCAGTGAAGCTGAAGGAATTGAAACAATGATGATACAGACTTGGTGTGTTTGGGGTTACACAGTTTGACAGAATCTAATTAACATACAGGCACACATATATGTACATACTTGTGAACATATAATAAAGGTAAGCATACATCCATGTATATCATGCTGATCATCATCATCATTTAACATTCATATTCTGTGCAAGCATAGGCTGGATGGTTAGACAGGCTCCAGTGAATCCAAGGACTTCATTGTGTTCCAATATCTGCTCTGACACAGATTCTATGACTTGATGCCCTTCCTAACACCAAACATTTTACAGTGTGTACTACATACTTTTTTCATGCCACTCACCAGCACTAGTGAGATGGCTATGAAGCTTGCATGACTATGAATCCTGGTAGGGGTGGGGGTGAGTTTACACCAGGAAATCAAAGAACAACATTGACCTCCTGAACTTGAAATCATAGATTTTTAAAAGATGTAGGCATCTTGACAAGTAACTGTTATCAAATTGGAAGAAGCCCTCCTTGCAAAATTAGCCACACAATGTAACACCTTGTGGTGATCAATGTAAAATGTGAGTAGAGAGGGACAATGTTAACAATAAAGGATGGATGTCAAGTGAAGTGGTTCTAGGTTGTGAGAAAGATAACTCATTTCACTGAAAAGATGATGATAAAATTTGTAGTTCTATTCTCATTTACTTACAATAGTAGAATATTGCAATTAGGCAAGTGATACAAGATCAGTGGTAGAGAGAAGAAAGGTTGGAAAGGCTTCTTATGCAACATGGACAGAATCTCAGGTTTGCTGAGATGAGCCAGTACTACACATCACTTGGCATCCTGGTCATTTGACATCCGCTCTGCAGAGTCCGAAGTCCTCAAATCAACCAAAGTATCTCACTCCATGTCTCCCTGAGTCTCCTTTTCCACAAGGTCCCTTATATATATGTATGTATGTGTATCATCATCATCATCATCATCGTTTAACGTCCGCTTTCCATGCTAGCATGGGTTGGACGATTTGACTGAGGATATAAATATATATATACACACACACACACACACACAAACACACACAGACAAACACACACAAACAAACACACACACATATATGTTGTACATATGTATGTATATATATATGCATAGATATATCTATGTATGTGTATATATATGTATGTATGTATGTGTATGTATATATATATTTATGTTTGTATATATACATATATATGTTTGTATATATACATATATATGTATATATATATGTGTGTATATACATATATATGCATATATATATATATGTATATAAATATGTGTGTGTGTGTATATATACATATATATGCATATATAAATGTATATATATATATGTATATAAATATATGTATGTATGTATGCATATATATATGTATATATATACATATATATATGTATGTAAATATATATATATGTATGTATATATACATATATAAGTATATATATAAGTATGCATATATATATACATATATAAGTATATATATAATTATGCATATATATATACATACATATATATGTATGTCTATATATAAGTATGTATATATATATATATATGTATATATATATATATATACACACACACATATATCATTATTAATAAATCATAGGGTAGCAAAAAATTTTAGAAATTTTATTTACTACCAGTGGTCTAGCGAGAAGAAAGAATTAGTCAATAGACTATATAATATATATATTTTATTGATAGAAAGGACAACAAAAGAAAGAGACTTCGATATTATGTAAATAGAGGAATTTATCTTAATTTTAAGCGTCACATATTTTTACAGATGTATATATTTTATATATATACTAGCAGTATAACCCGACGTTGTCCGGGTGTGACTTATTACGCCACCTACGATAAGTTTTGCTAGGTGAAAATCAACTAAAAAAGAAAGCCTTACAATGAAAAAACCCTTATGATGTAAATATGTTCATAATTCAAAAGACGAAATTAGTAGGGGAAGTCTGAAGGCTGTTTTGCGTAACATTATTAATCGTACATAAATTTCATCCGTCTAATTGGCTATACAAATGCTTGTGCAAAACAACTTTTTGCGCTGCCTTGATTACACATAGCAGGGTAATTCCTTTTCGCAGGAGGTAGGACGGCAATTTCTGATGAAGCAATTGCTGGCAATCTGTTGCTACACAGTTCTGCCAGAATTCTATCAGATTGGGCAGTAGATGATGATGCACCGTTTTGCATTATGTTCAAAGTAACTTCTGGAATGTGGTGAATTGCTGCAGTCTGTTGCTGTCTTTTTAAACGGAGGCATAATCTATGTACATATTAAACAGAACAACAAAAGTTATAACAGATGGGAGGGTCGGTAGTTTTCACATTTCGGTGATTTTTCAGATTAGCACCCGCACGATTACGTAACCCTAACCCTAAAACCGTAACCGTAAGACTAACCCTCATCGTAACCCTAAAACCGTAACCCTAACACCCTAGTGAAAATCGTGCGGGTGTTAATCTGAATAATAATAATAATGACCTCTGCAGATCAAACTCCCAACCCACAACTAAGTCTTAAGTGCATATATATATGGGCAACACACGCACACATACACACTAAATAAAAAAATGTTAGTAAGTACAGAACTTCAGCATTATATATTAAGATGGGCAACACACACACACACACACTAAAAAAAAAATGACAGGTATTTGTATGTATGTGTGTATTAATGTGTATTCTGTGTCTATATATGGTAGTAAGTAAATGCGTTTGAAGAAAGATATTAAAAAAATTCAGTTTGTAAGGAATAAATGTTTGACTGTCGATCGTATTTGGAAGAGAATGACAGATATTTGTATGTATGAGTGTGTGAGTTCAAATTCCGCCGAAGTTGACTTTGCCTTTCATCCTTTCGGGGTCTAAAAAATAAGTACCAGTTGAACACAGGGGTCAATATAATCGACTATTCTGCACCTGCCCGAAGCCGCCGTTGTGGGAAAAATTTAAAATAATAATAATAATGACCTCTGCCGATCAAACTCCCAACCCACAACTAAGTCTTAAGTGTATATATATATGGGCAACACACACACTAAATAAAAAAGATGTTAGTAAGTAAAAGTGTTTTAAAAAAGATTGTTAAATTTTCAGATTAACACCCGTACGATTTTCACTAGTGTTAGGGTTAGGTAGGTAATGATGCGGGTGTTAATCTCAAGATTTACGAAAAGATTTTCAAAAAAAAACTCACAGTTTGTAGGGAATAAATGTTTGTTGATCGTATTTGAGAAAGATGTCTCGCTGGTAAATGACGGTGTTAGAAATGGAAAGTAAACTTATAATTCCCACCAATTAGAATGAGGTCATTGGTAACCATAGGTACATATATATGTGTGTATTTACGTATGATTGGCAGTGTGTCTGTTTATTTGACTCTCACTCTCCTTCATTTCTTTGTCTTTTTTCTTGGATCATTCATAAACGTTCATAAGAGAAAGTAGCAATTGAAACGATGTGTAAGAGGAATAGAAATAGTTAATTTTAGAGGGGCAAAGTAATTTTGTATGTACTTTTAGTATCTGTCATTACAGTATCGAAATGTGATTTGATACTGAAATAGTTTTCTTTTTCTCCTTCCTTTATTTTTGTATTTGTTGTTGGATTTTTCGTAAAGGCTCATTAAGAGAAAGTAGGAGTTGAAAGGATTTGTATTAGAAAGAGGAAATTAGATTTTATTAGGGAGAAAATGTTTACTTGTGTAGTTTTAAGGATTTTATTCGCTATTAGGAATTTTTTTGGAGTGAAAAAATGACACAGTGACCTAACTTATTGTATTTAGAATATTAATTGCGATTGTTTAATCGAAGAAATTTGGAATTGTGTAAATGTATGAATTTTAAACATACACACACACACAGAGAACATCTGCCTTTTATAGTATAGATACACATATATATTATGTATATAAAATAAATATATACATATATATATTTTATATATATATATATGTGTGTATATATATATATATATATATATATATATATATATATATATATATATATATGTGTGTGTGTGTGTATGTATGTATGCATGTATATATTTATATATATATGTACAACAAAGTGGTGGAGCTATGGTAGCAGTCAGACAGAAGAGACAGCATATCTGAGACCGAGCATAGTTTGTAGTGTGCTGGTGAGTGAATCTCTGTCAACCCAGTAAATGCCCTCTGTCCCCACTTTTTTCCTTTTCAATAGGCACAGGGATGGCTGTGTGGTAAGTAACTTGCTTACCAACCACATGGTTCCGGGTTCAGTCCCACTTTGTGGCACCTTGGGCAAGTGTCTACTACTATAGCCTTTAGTCGAGCAAATCAACCCCAGGACTTATTCTTTGTAAGCCTAGTACTTATTCTATCGGTCTCTTTTGCCGAATCGCTAAGTTACGGGGACATAAACACACCAGCATCAGTTGTCAAGCGATGTTGGTGGGACAAACACAGACACACACAGATATATATATACATATATATGACAGCCTTCTTTCAGTTTCCGTCTACCAAATCCACTCACAAGGCTTTGGTCGGCCTGAGGCTATAGTAGAAGACACTTGCCCAAGGTGCCACGCATGTGGTTGGTAAGCAAGCTACTTACCACACAGCCACTCCTGCGCCTATATATATGTATATATATACATATATATATATGTATGTATTATGTGATATATATATATATACACACATATATACATATATACATATATACATACTATATATATATATTATGATTGACCATTGACTGAACACTATTCAATTTTTTTTCTCCGTGTTTTTCTCCTTGTCTCCGTATTCTTTCTGTTGAAGAGCGTAGCTCGAAACGTCAAAGACTTTCCGTATTCCCGAGCGTCATACTAATATATACTTTTGTTATTTACACCACCTGTCCTCGTCTGTTGTTATTTTTTGTATATTCTCCCATATATATACATATACATATACATATATATATATATATATATATATATATATATATATATATATATATGTATGTATTATGTGTGTGTGTGTGTGTGTATATATATACATAGGCACAGGAGTGGCTGTGTTGTTAGTAGCTTGCTTACCAACTACATGGTTCCGGGTTCAGTCCCACTGTGTGGCACCTTGGGTGAGTGTCTTCTACTATAGCCTCAGGCTGACCAAAACCTTGTGAGTGGATTTTGATAGAGGGAAACTGAAAGAACCTTATCGTATATATATATACATTTATATGTGTGTGTATGTGTGTATATACGTATATGTCTATATGTTTGTGTGTCTGTGTTTGTTACCCCACCATCGCTTGACAACCAATGTTGGTCTGTTTATGTCCCCATAACCTACCAATTCAGCAAAAGAGACCAATAGAATAAGTACTAGGCTTACAAAGAATAAGTCCTGGGATCGATTTGTTCGACTAAAGGCAGTTCTACACCATGCCCACAATCAAATGACTGAAACAAATAAATAAAAGGACATATATATATATATATATATATATATATATATATATATATATATATATATATATATATATATATATATATATATCCAGTTGGGTGACTTGCTCAGACCAATACAACTCTTCCACACCAAATGTCTCAATCTTGTATAGTAGTTTTCATATCGCTTTAACTTGATATCTGCTGTTTTCAATAAGTTGATCGATGTATACTCACCTTGCTCTGCCAATACTTGTATGTTCATACACAGGTATCCAGAGAAGGAGATCACTGGATATTTCATTCTTTTTGTTTCTAGCAATGTCCTGCTTAACATGTTCTTTCTCTGATTACCAAGATGTTGGTAGGAAGACTATCTTCTATTTCTAGATCTCTCAGTTGTAAATCCATAATATTGATAAATCAAGTTATTTATTTGAAAGTTTATGCTATGAAGATTACAAATAATGTGCAAGTATTATTTGTAATTTCTTTGGAGAACAAAATAAAAAAGAAAGTGTATTCAAGTTATGTTTTATGTAACAAATCAGAATATTTCAATATAAATGTTTTTGTGTGTGTGTGTCTTGATGGATGGAAACTGAAAGAAGACCTGCATATGTATGAATGTATCTATGTATGCACGTATGTATGTACAGATATATATATATATATATATATATATATATATATAAATATATATATATATATATATATATGTATGTATGTATGTATGTTTGTATGTATGTATGTATGCATGCATGCATGCATGCATGTATGTATGTATGTATGTATGTATATGTGCGGATATATATATCATCATCGTTTAACATCCGCTTTCCATGCTAGCATTGATTGGACGATTTGACTGAGGACTGGTGGAGCCCGAAGGCTACACTAGGCTCCAATCCGATTTGGTAGAGTTTCTACAGCTGGATGCCATTTATATATATACACACACACACACACACACACATATATATATATATATTTATATACACACACACACACACACATATATATATATATACGTATGTGTGTGTGTGTGTATATATATGTATTTATATGCATGTGTTTATACATACACACATTATATGGGCGATATTTTCAACCAATACATTCCAACTGTATCTGATTCTTCAAGTGCTTCAACTCATTGTATGTACATTTATTTACTAGATTGCTGACATTTATTAATGGTTTTTCCCATTGTGTTGATTTTCCATTTTCTATCATTTATAAAACTGTCTGCATTTTTGACGACATGGATATACTAGTGACATTCAAATATTTTCCCAGAAACTATGGTTTTAAGTGAAAGGTCTAACTCAAGATGTTGAGTTCATCTGTTACCGTATAGCTACGGATGTGATAAATTTGTTTTGATAATATTTACAACAAATGACAGCCAATACAGTAACTTCATTCCAAAATGTTGCAGCCTTTAAAAAACAAAACACTGAATACCTGTAGTTTTAAGTTTGTTCTCTGCAGTTATTTCCACCTGTCTCTTCTTTGAGTGCAGGTAAGGCACAATCTTGCTGCTCATTAATTGATATTATTCTCATGAAAACAATAGATAAGCAGCTAGCCAACTTCAAACTAAAAACTGGAAATATTTCTGTGTTCAATGTGAATTATTCTCACTCAAGTATATAGACTTCTATTAATAAATCGGTTTATAATGGCTATTAAAATCTGATTATAGTTAAAAACTGTCAAGCTAAAAGAAATCTTTGAACATGTGAATGTTACATTTCATGGTTATACTCAAGTTGTTAAAATCATAAAATAAATGAATAAACTATTGTTTTCTAAATGTCTTTTTAAAAATGAGCTCCAACAGCAGAACAATATTTTAGTCATAAACTGTTAGCAGAGAAATATCCAGTAAAGAAGTAAATTCTTAATTTTATACTAACAGTGATAAATAAGACTGAAACAGTGATAAATAAGACTCAAATCGTGACAGAATCAATTTTGCCTTTTGCTTTTGTGGGATCAAAAAATTATTTCCAACCATTAGGCACAGATGTGGCTATGTGGTAAGAAGTTTGCTTCCCAATGACATGCTTCCAGGTTCAATCCCACAGCGTGGCACCTTGGGTAAGTGTATTTTATTATAGTCCCTGGGTGACCAAAGCCTTGTGAATGGATTTGGTAGACAGAAACTGAAAGAAGCCCATCATGTGTGTGTGTGTGTTTGTGTTTGTCCTCCACTACTGATTGACAAGCAGTGTTGGTTTGTTTACATTCCTGTAACTTAGTGGTTTGGCAAAATAACTGATAGAGTAAATACCTAGCTTAATAAAATAAGTACTGGGGTCAATTATTTGTTTGACTGAACCCTTCAAGATGGTGCTTGGTCATGGCTTCAGTCTAATGACAGAAAGAAGTAGAAAATGAAAGACAGAACAAAGAAATTTTACCGAGTCCTCTCCTTTAACCCTTTAGCATTTAAACCAGCCATATCTAGCCCAAATGTTTTACCTGTTTTCTATTCAAGGTATGTTCTTATGTTTTTCAGATAGTTTCCTTAGAATTGGTTGATCTGGTGTCTCGATACTGTAAGGTTTCTAGTTATAAATTATATGTCAAGGAATTTTGAATTATTGCATGCTAGTTTCACATTCTGTTGGAGGACATATAGGCTTTTTGGAAGCTGTTAAGGTTAGGAATTGTTGATAGTTTATGATAAAGCCTTGAGAATGCAAAAAGGAAGTATGTTCTAATTGTAGGTTGTAGAAAATGAGCTATTTTTATTGAGAAGAAAGAAAGTTTGAGAAAAAGTAATCATTGAGGCAATTCTTAACTGTTAGAGGTAGGGAAAACTTCAATATATGCCAAAAGACAGCAGGAAGCTGGTAATTAGCAAAAAGTTTACCTAGAATATTTAATAAATTTAACTGAAAGTTTTTCAATAATTAAAATCACAACTTTCCTTTCACAGAACATATCTTGGAGAAAAGACTAATTGTTTGTAATGTAAATAAATAAACTGCTAATAAATCAATGTTTTCAGAATTTATATTGGATGTCACAAGGGATGGATATACATTGTTCCATACAAAGCTTGACATACAATTTTAATTACTGATGAGTGGTCAGTTCAGTAACTCGTCATTTCATTTACCAAGTAAAACAGTATTATCCATGGAAACTACAGGGTGCAGCAGAAAGGGTGCCCTGATTTCAAAAGTTAATATAAAACAAACACATGAAGATGCATGAAAAAACTTTGTATTTCTATGAAGTTCATTAAATGCCACTTTTTTTCTGTTTCAGGTAGTTCCTACCATGGCCTAGAGTGGAGAGCATTGTGTATTTGTTGTTGAAGAGTTTGTTATGAACGGTGAATCCATCATAATGATGCAATGTTCATTCTGATGACACTTTGCACTTCGTCATCATAATCCTGTACCAGATGGCAAAACAATTCGAGGGTGGGTTACCAATGTTAGACAAACATCATTGGCTTTAAACAGGAAAAGTCCTGGTCATCCTAGGACCGCTAAAAGGCCTGAAAATGTCATAGCTGTGGTAGCTTCAATGCAGCAGTCTCCCAGATGTTCCACACGTAAAAGTGCTAAACCTTATATATGTCCGATCAAAGTGTCCACAGAATCTTACACAAGTCTTTCCACATGCATCCCTACAAGATAATGGTTGTACAAGCGTTAAGTGAGAGGTATTATGAAATCCACACAAATTTGTGTTGAGGCATTCTCCAGACCATCTTCCCAACAGCTGTTCTGGTCTGCAGTGATGAAGCTCACTTCCATTTATCAGGGATGGTTAATAAACAAAACTTTCAATAACGGTCAGACAACAACCCTCGTTCCCCAGATTTAACCCCGTGTGATTTTTTTCTGTGGGAGCACCTCAAATCATGAGTGTATCTATACCAGCCAGCAACTGTAGAAGATTTAAAGGCAGCAATAACTCAGGAAATCAATACGATTCCACAAGACCTGGTTCAAAGGGCTATGGTTAACTTTCAAGAGAGACTTCAAAACTGCATCGACATTGGCAGTCACCACTTAAGTGATACAATTTTAAAAACCACTTGAATAACAACAGCATTTAATGTACTTCACAGAAATACAAAGTTTTTTCTTGTATTTTCATGTGTTTGTTTTTTATTAACCTTTGAAATTGGAGCAACCTTTCTGCCACACCCTATAGTATCAGTAAAAAGCAATAGGAATAACTTAAAGAGAAGAATAAATGTTATGCATGAGAAAAAAGAAAAATCTATGATTTGAGCAGAACTTTTTCTCAGGAAGTGGTAGGGAGATAGAAATTTAAACAAGAGATCAAAGGAGACAGGTTAGAAATTGCTTAGTTGCATTATGTAGCAACAATTTTCCATGTTGATAAGAGAATTAATGCAATACTTTATAATAAGATACAGCCTTGCTGTTATTGTTCTCAATAACAACATATACATTTACACAAACATATTTTTGGAATGGATAAACACTTACCTTCTTGCTGAGATATTGCTATATGTCAATTACTTCCTCTATCTACAACTGAAGTGGTTCTCTTGAATTTCTTGTAATTCAGTAATCAATTTCCTATGACTTCACACTTGTTTGGTTTGTTTTCATAACAGAACCTTTTCAAAGAAGATCACAAAGCTCAGTTTTCAAAATGTCAATAACAAAAGCACAATCTAAAGAGTTTTATTTTCCTTATTGATCACCAATGACAAATTAGCAGAAGTATTCAGCTCAACAACAGCGTTTTAAACATATGGAAACATTCAAATATATTTATACTACTCAATGCATTTACAGCTAATTGTAAAAATTATGATATAACAAAGAAAATGAGAAATAATGAACATTTACTAGTAACTGGTTTAGCATCTTAACATGTCTATTTCTATTTTGTCAAATGAAGTACAGCTGTTGATATATCAAAAGTTTATGGAAGAGATTATACTATCTTCTTTTATTAACCAGGCCTTATAGTATTTTATTTACAGACAGAAATACTGTATTAGGGAGTTATAATCACCATTGAGTACATTTTATCTCTTTTTTATGATGTTTACATTTGCTTTTCATGTTATCACAGCTGTAATGATGTTTTCCACAGTAAGATATTTGCATATTCTTAGAAGAATTGTCTTAACAGTTGGATACTTTATAACTAACAACTCAGTTCTGGAATACAAGTGAAGACTGTTGTTAGTCAAACTATGGCAAGCAGAGTTATGTGCCTTTCTCAGAGGTGTATAATAGGTCTACACTTTGATTTAAACCTCAGGTTTGTTTTTCAATTTAAACATTTCTGGTAAACAATAGATGGAATTTTGGCAGATTGAGTAATAACATCAGCAAATATCTGGCCAATAAAATTACATGTAAACAGCTGCCAGATTTTTGAGTAAGGAAGTTATGACAGATCTATTCAATGAGATTTGTTCTAGAACATATTTAAAGAGAATAGGTCTGAAGAGAAAAATAGAGAATGACAGAGGAAGTCAAGAGCTAAGTGATGTGAGCTGCAAAGCATAATGTTAGGCAAATTCTTGTATTCAGTAGGGGCTCTGCATTTACAACTGTCAAAATGATGAACTGTAAAGCATAGTGTCTACACTAACACTAGCTCACTCAGCACTTTCACAGGAATATTATTGCATTCCAGTGAACACACTATTACTAGAAACAGAACTTCTTGATATTTCTCTATTGTTTTAGCTTGGACTATCATGTCTGATACACACTTTAAACAATAAACACACAATGAATCAAAAATGAGAGATTACTTTTTCATTCATCCATTTATCTTATTTTTAAGGGACAATAGTCTCTTATAATTAAATCCAGGGTGTTTCACAACATGATCATGCTGGTAGAGAGAAAGTAAACTGATGAATGTAGTGGAAATGAGTGACTGTTAAAGATGCTAAATGTAGATGAGCTGTGGGAAGAGGTTTTGCTCTGTTTGGAGTTGCTGGTATTTTAATTAAAATGAAACTACAAATTTTCACTGAAAATTTTAATTTATCAATTTCAGATATATATATATATATATATGACACTTCTTATTTACGACCCACCACTGATATAGACAGACACAGCTCATACATATCTATCCCTTACGACCTTTAAGATCTCTGTATCTATTCTATTTATCACTTTATCTTCTTCTTCTACATTTAGATTGTTCCTCACCACCCTTCACCAACCCATCTAAATAGCTTAGATGTAGCTTACTTGACTATCCAGACTTTCTCTTATTACTTCCTAGATTACCCGCCCCACCGATTTGACTCCCTTTATTTTTTATTTTTTTTATTTTTTATTTTATTTTATTTTAGGTTTTATTTTTATTTTAAGTTTATTCTTACTTTTTTACATGAATATCTGTGCATGTCTTTTTATTGTATTGTTCTTAACCACCAACTTAACACTACACACTGAATCGTGGCAAGGTATGGACGGTTTTCGGAGGACCGGAGAGATTATGTGTGGGTGGAGAATTATACGAGGTATAGTACTATACAGAATACCTAAAGGATCTTCACCTCTTACATCACACCTTTCTTCCTACTTTAACGCCGATGTGGTATAATTTCCTGGGAGAGAAATAATTTTGCGGCTGAGGATAGCTTTATATTGTAAATTATACACATATAAAGCTTGAAACACGTGTACCGCAGAATCCTTTGTAGTTTTGTTGTTATTTTTTGGATTTACAATTTATATATATATATATATATATATATATATATATATATATACACACACACACACACACATGTATATATATATATATATATATACACGCACTTATATTTTCCAAATTTGTGTAAATGTGTATAAAATAATATAGCAGTTGAATAAATTTACATGGTCTGGTTTACACATTTTTTATTATTGTATTGAAAAAATTTTTTTTACAACGTTGAAGTGTGTTAAACATTAAAAAAATATTTTGTAATGTTCATAAAGTTCAATTAGTGCTTTTATACATTCGTAGTAATCATCAGATTTCAAAATGTATTGACTAACAGTTGAGTTCTTGACAACTGTAGTAAAATGACTGACTTCTTCTTTTCTATACCTTTTAGAAGGCTCTGACGAACTGAATGTTTCCAATATGGTTTTGACCAATCAGCATGCAGCTTAAACGTCATAGTTAGCCAGGTGCACCAATATTACTGACATAGATTCAGCCTTTATTTTAACCAGTTAGCTTGTGGTTTACATGTAATAGTTTTATGAGTGAGCAAACTTAGTTGGTTTCGATCGTTTTTATTCATTCAGTGGGAGTCTTCAGTAATTTGTTTATATTAATATGTTAAAGATATCTTTTAATCCACATCATTAACTGGTTGTAATATTATTGTTGTTATTTCCTTTCAGAACAAGTCTGAACATTTTAATAAACCATGATGTTTAAGCTGCATGCTGATTAGTCAAAACCATATTTGAAAATTCACTTTGTCAGAGCCTTCTAAAAGGTACAGAAAGGAAGAAGTCAGTCATTTTACTACAGCTGTCAAGAACTCAACTGCCAGTGAAATACATCTTGAAGTCTGATGAATACTACGAACATACGAAAGCACTAATTGAACTTTATGAACATAAAATATTTTTTTAATGCATAACACACTTCAACATTGTAAAAAAATTTTTTAAATACAATAATAAAAAATGTGAAAACCAGACCATGTTGTAACTTTATTCAACTGATATATAAGGAAACTATGTGACATAAATTCTTCATTTATTAAAATTATCTCTGCCTCAAGAAGATATATCCTAATTTCCAAATAGCAATTAAAACCAGCTCCACTTGAAAAGAGGAGATAATCTCACAAATTCTCCAGAAATTCTTCAAAGTTCACATGCCATTAAGGAAAAGGACAAGATTATTGCTTGGTGATAAGAGGAGCCATGGACATGTGTTTCTGGCTCAACTGATGCCATTAGCACATTTGTCCAACATTAATTCCAGTAGCCAAGTAGACAAAAAAGAGTAGAACACATTTACAGCCGAGGTAATTTGCATAATTTAAACAAAAATGAGCTAAGAGAAGTAATTCAAGAGTAGCCAGTGGTATGTATTTGAACCACATAGACAAATACAGGTATATCAAATACCACACAACATAAATACTTGATTTATTAAAATTATCTTTATCTCTGCAAGCTGGATCATAATAACCAAAGGGCAATTAAGACCGGCTACAATAAGCTTGTATGTTTCCTTAATGGTATCAACTTCAGAGAATTCTTGAACTTTGAGATTATCTCCCTTCCTCAATTGGACCTAGTCTTAATTGTTATTTGGTAATTATGATACATTCTCTAGTACTCTTTCACTTGTTTCAATCATTTGACTGCAGCCAAGCTGGAGCACCGCCTTTAGTCGAGCAAATCGACCCCAGGACTTATTCTTTGGAAGCCTAGTACTTATTCTATTGGTCTCCTTTGCCGAACCGCTAAGTTATGGGGACGTAAACACATCACCATCGGTTGCTGGGGGGACAAACACAGATACACAAACACACACACACACACATATATATATACATATATATGACGGGCTTCTTTCAGTTTCCATCTACCAAATCCACTCACAAGGCTTTGGTCGGCCCGAGGCTATAGTAGAAGACACTTGCCCAAGGTGCCATGCAGTGGGAATGAACCCAGAAGCATGTGGTTGGTAAGCAAGCTACTTACCACTCAGCAACTCCTGCACCTATAGTAGTGAAGATAATTTTAATAAAACACAAATATATGTTGTATGGAATTTGTTATACCTGTATTTGTCAATGTTGTCTGAATACATGCCACTGGCTACTCTGAGTGTTTTTGTTTATAAATATGTAGGTATATATAAACAATATACATGAAATATATATGAAATTAAATGCAATACACATTACTTTTCCAAATATTATTGTCCATGTAACATATTTTAAAATAATCTATGTGTGTGTGTGCATTCTTTTTTCTTTTTTTTTTCATTTTAGTATCTGCTTTTCCCTGCTTACTTTTGCTGACTCTAACGTTTTGCTGTTCTTCCAAGAAAAGAATAACCTATTTCACATGTCTTTGAAAGCTTTATTCACAGGAAGTTCTCAACAGATGACACCAATGTCTACAATCCTTCAAATAAATGTAAACAAACTTACTTGCACATGTATGCACACATATATATATAGAGAGTGTGTGTGTGTGTGTATATAATCATCATCATTCATTTATTTATTGTTTGTTTCCCATGTTGATGTGATATATATATATATATATATATATATATATATATATATATATATTCACACATACATGATAGCCTTTATATAGTTTCTGTAAACCAAATTCACAAATTCACTTACAAAGAATTGGTCAGCCCTGTGGGTAAGAAGACACTTACCCAAGGTGCCATTCTGTGGGACCCAGTCGGAAACTACATGGTTGTGAAGCAAACTTCTTAATTACACAGCCATACGCACACACACACACAGAGCCATGCACACAAACACACATATATAAGAAACGACAAATGGAGAAGTGATTGAGAGAAAGTGTAAGCATAAAAGAAATAGAATGAGGTGGCAGGGGAGGTTTCGCTGGTTGGGGTTCCATGTGTTTTGATAGAAATGAAAGAGCAAGATTTTGCTGTAAAAATTTAAAATTCAAAATATATTTTCAAATGAAAAAAATTCAAAACAAAATATGCTAAATGTTCATGGCAGCTCACCCCACCTCTCTCTCTCTCTTTCTATCTCTCACTCTCACACACACACACACACACACACACACTCACAGGCCCGTAAGTGATATAATTTGTGACAGTGTCAAATGACAGAATTATTGAGTCAGAATAAATTGTTATTGAAACAATTTATAGTAACAGTTTTTGTTCCTCTTTTATTCTTTCTTTTTCTGTGTTCACTTGTTTATTTTTTGATAAATGTGGAAGTTGTTTTAATAAATATTTTTCTTTTTTAAATAGCAGAAAACAAGAATAGTGTTTAAGGGAACTATCATGTGATTAAATAAAATGAACAGACAACATTCAACTCAATATCAAAATATTAGAAAAAAAAGTTTCAAACAGAAGTAAGGAAACCACATATTAATTAATTTTATATATTTAATCTCATGTACGTTTTCACCCACAGCTTCAGGGACTGAGGGGATGAAAAACAGGCTCACAGGTGACAAAGTTAAAGATGGAATAATAGCATCAAGAACGGAGCAAGGAGAACCTTGGTGAAATGTATGACTGCATCATGCAATGGTAGTGTATAGCAAAGAGTGGTGGTTGTATCTGAAGCCCTTGACTCTTAGCCATGAGAATGGGAAAAAGCACCATCATTCACAAAATGGTTAGAGAAGAGGGTTCCAACAGTGGCGTGGCATCAAACTATAATAGTGACAATAAGTCAAGGAGGGGAATTCTAGGTGGTACAACTACTTAGACATCCCCTGCATCATTGCACAACGTAACAATAAAATCAAACTTATATTAGAGAGATGGTTTGTTTCTTCTGTAAGGCACACATCTCTGTATCACCGGTCTGTTTGAGTTGAGATATTAGGGATTATTTTATAACACATTGATTTATTTTCTCTTGTCACTAAGTCAATTTTTTAATAAGTAGTTCAGTTTGATATCAAACCATGAAACCCAATCAAGGTTATTAATTATACATATAACATATCACACACAGTTTCCATCTATCAAAATATTTGTCAACCTAAAGCTATATCTTTAAGTCATTTGTAATATTTTACTGATACAATAATACATACTTCCAACCAGACACTTTCCCTCTTTGCATCACCCTGGCAGTGTTCCAACTCCCAGATATCTTCTTAAACACTTTGACCTATTCTTCTTCTCTAAAACTGTATTTATCTGAAATTCCCACTCCATACATATTTATCCTTCAATGACTAACCTTCAACAGTTTCAGCCTAAACTATGTTAACCTCACTGAATTAGTGTTTCTGCTTCCCTAGTCCTGACTGGTTTGAGATTATAGGTACTGCCTTTCTTTCTCAGAATACTGAATAAAAGCAAAGTCACTCATGGAAATAATTTTTTTCGAAATAAAATTTAACCAGCTGTTAACCTTTAGCATTATTATAGTCACAAAAGTGATTACTAATATCTTGTCCATCATTTTATTTCTCTCCGTTTACATTTTTTTCAGTTATTTGACAATAGAGATCATTCACCTGTTGGCTCTACCAAAGTCATACACCTGATTTTTTGTTTTCAGAACAGATAAAATTAGTCACTCAAAAAGACAGAGAGAACCTGAGATTTAGGTTGTTAACCTAAGATAAATTTATCAATTGATATCATGCTATTATTATTGTAGGAGAGGAACAAGCATAAGAATAAATAATTTATGAATAAATAATTTATGTATTTAATAAAGAGCATCTATCATAATCATCGTCATCATTATCATCATCATAGTTTAATGTCTGTTTTCTATGCTAGGATCGGTTGGACAGTTCGACTGGGGTCTGGGAAGCCAGGAGGCTGCACAAGGCTCCAGTCTGATCTGGCAGTGTTTCTGCAGCTGGATGCTCTTCCTAACACCAACTACTCCGTGAGTGTAGTGGGTGCTTTTTACGTACCACTGGCACCCCTGTGCCAGAGGAGGCTGGCAACAGCCATGATTGGCCGATGCTTTTTACATGCCACCGGTATGGAAGCCAGGCAAAGCGGCGCTGGCATCGGCCATGTTCAGATGGTGCTTTTTACGTGCCACCAGCATAGGTATCACAACTACAATTTCCATTTGATTTTCATTTTGATGTTGATGCACTTGATTTAATAAATCTCCTCAAGCACAGCAAGTCACCCTACGATCCAAGGTACTGTCGAATGGGTTGGGGCTGGTTGTGTGAAACTGGTGCAGGATACAGCTCTGAACTCACTTTATTTGCCAGGTCTTCGCAGTCACAGCATATCTCCAGAGGTCTCGATCTTTCGTCATTGCCTCTGTGAGGCCCAACGTTTGAAGGTCATGCTTGACCACCTCATCCCATGTCTTCTTGGGTCTACCTCTACTCCAGATTCCTTCAACTGTTTGGGAGTGGCACTTCTTCACACATCTCTCCTCATTCATCCGTAGTAGATGACCATACCAGTGCAAACGTCCCTCTTGCACACCACATAATAACTTTGATAAAAAGTTTTATAAACATATAAAATGATATTTAAGTCAAATAAATTTATCACAAATAAATATGAACTTCTTAGCAAAACCATAAACTTTTCTTTTGAAAACCTTCGTATTCTATATCCAAAACTACAGCATCATCAATGTCATCATTGCCACTGCTATTGTCAAAGTGTCATCGTCATCATCAGCAGTAGCAGCCAGCCAATAAAAATTCTTTTTATGTAATTGGACTGTTCAATATAACAGCCAAGTTTGTTCAATAGTCTCCACAATGCCTTGAAGACAAGCAAGGCTGTCACATGACTTTTTGAGGCCTCCTGCGACTTTTTGCTTCAAGACCCCATCTCTTCAATCAAAATTCATAATCTATGCACCTTTTATTCAGAGCTATATTTTACTTTATTCTATCTGAAGTTCAATATTTCCCGCTATCCCAAAGAACATCTTTAAAAGTGCAACAAGTTCAATTTATTTAAGGCTGGAACTATCATATTATTTCATGTTTAGGAAAGCCAACATTTAATAGAGTTGAATATTTATTCAATGGACTCACAAATATCGAAAGATAAGCATTTCAAAATAACAACTGTGAAATATAGTTGTCTCAGCTTTTGTATGTGAAGAACTTTATTCAAGAACATTAAAATACAAAAAAATTTTCAGTCCAAAACAAAAGCAAACTATTTCAAATTATATATTTTTGAAAAATAGACATGAATGTTCTCAAAGACTTGATAAAAAGCTTTTTTTAAATTCTATATTTCACTGTTAGCTGTTGCAATATTTCAGTTAGATAGACAATTCTACAATTCAAACTGTAAAGTAAAAATACCAAAGATGCAAAATATGAAGAATTTTTTACCTTTCTCTGAAATCACAGTTTCAAAGGGAAAATAGTACCTGCGAAATAAAATACCTCAATCACAAACTAGTTACAACTGAAGAATTGAGATGCTTGGTGACAGTGAGCAAACAATATCTGTATCCCTATATATGTACATCGATAGATAGATACATACTCATACACACACACAAACTTCTGTTTGTGTGTGTGTGTGTGTGTGTGTGTGCACGCACATGCGTGCGTGTGTGTATGTAGACATGCTTGCCTTGTTTTTGGTGCAAAAAGAATTTTGTCTCCAGTTTTTATTGCCTTAGGAGGTCAAAGGCCACCGTTCTTGGTACAAAGTGACCAGCTTTTCAATAATGTCAAATAACAACGCCAAATATATATATATATATATATATATATATATATATATATATGGCAGATAAGAAAATGGAAAGGATACAAAACAACATGCATCATCCGATAGACATTTCAGTGTGTCTGTTTATTCCAAAGCATTAGGAAGTATTAGAAGAAAACATACACATGTAATAACTATGTGTTACACACACATGTATTAATATTACAGAAAAGAGCAAAAATCAGTTCCCTAAGGCCGCTTCTTCCAAGAGGCAACAAAATTTTCCATGCCATCTCTATCTCTTCAGCGTTCTGTAGGGATGGGCAGATAAAGTTTGGATAATGAGTGTGCCTCTAGGCTTCTTCAGAAGGTCTAAGTGGTTAAGAGTGCTAATACATATAATAAACAGTTAACAATAGGTACAGAATATTTGTCATTATTGTAAAGGGCAGAAAAAGAATAGGTGCAAACATGAGGCTGTGAGAGAAGTACAATTTACTAAAATGAATTAGGTGTAGGAAGGAGAAACAAGCTATACACTTCCCATGATGTAATCCAGGATCCATGTTACTTCATCCAATGGTGGATAGGTGAGCATAGTCATTCTTGAGAGGAGTTATTAAGAAGGGCGAATTTAGGGAGTAGTTTGCATTATGTTTACATAGAAATTCACATTATGTTTACATAGAAATACAGTGGTGGATTTGAAGGTATGGTCCATGTTACAGAGGTGAAAGTTCATATGTAGAGTGCCAGCTAGTAGGTGCAACATTGCAGATGGTATGGCATAGGCAGCCTATGAGGGTGAACCCACCATGGGAAAATTTGGTATATAAGTGTACTAATGAGAGTAAGGAACCAGGTGGTGACTAAAGGGTGGTGTTAGTGTTTGTTATTTTTTTGCCGATCAACAAGTTTCTGAATCCCTATGTGTAGTGGGGTGGGGGTCATGGTCAGTCCTACAACCTAATTGGTCAGCTATTTTTTTGAAAACCATGACGTGGTTCCAGTTCATTGATGGTTAACAGATAAGGTAAAAACAAATCAAATAAATATATAAACCATTGCCAGTATGGGCAAATTAAAGAGCAAAATAGAATTAAAAACAAGTAAATAAGTGAGTAAGTGCAATAACTGAAATAAGACTACAGGAAGAGGATCCTAAAGGACAACATAAGGAAAATAAAAGAGTATAAACGTATAAAAATATAAACATATATCTATCTATCGGGGGAATCTACTGTATATGGTTAAACATAATATAGGAGCTGGATAGAAGATTCATTGTTGTCAGAAGGCAGAAGAAGGATTTCGTGAATAGGAATAAAATGGACCGGACCAGAAGGGTAGTGTTTGTTTTGCTAGCTTATAGTTATTCAGTGTCAAAACTTATGCTAGTAAAATATAGAATATTAGATATAAAGTATTAGAGGAATGGCACTGTGTATTAAAATTATTAAGTGTTTTATTTAAAAGGGGTAGTTTGAAGAAAATGTTTACATGGATATATATATATATAGTTTTAGGGAAAATAACCAATTTGGATTTTGTCCCTAATAATATTATATATATATATATATATATATATATATATATATATATATATGCCGCTATCGGTAATTCTGTGTGTAGCTAAAGGGGGGAAACCCGAGTATTTCTAGCTCTCTCTTAATTAATTCCGCCAGTATTACACATGAAATTCAAAAAAGGTACCCAAGATTGTTGGAAAGCTGGTGGATAATCTTGTGGATGTCTTCCAATATGTGAGTTAGTGTTAACATATTTAATACGTAAAGCATTAAGCAAACCTAATAAAAAATAATATGTAGTTAGAATAAAACAATATTAGTAACTGGCTAATATAGTTAATAACCCATGACATGCTCCCATCTTGTCTTGACATCGCCACTGATCACGTTTCACTGTACCTGCCAAAACTATATCAATAGAGTTGTTTCCCCTGAATACAAGTTTTTTTTTTATGCTGAATGAAAATTAATTTCAAGTTTTGGCACAAGGCCATCAAGTTTAGAGTGGGACTTAAGTCAATTACATCAACCTCAGTTCTCAACTGGTACTTATTTTATCGACCCCAAAAGGATGAAAAACAAAGTCGGTCTTGGCAGAATTTGAACTCAGAACGTAAAGATGGATGAAATGCCACAAATAAGTACTGAGGTCAATATGATGTAAAACCTTGAAGGTAGTGGGCTTGCAAGATTACAGTCCAACAACTGCGACCAATAACAGAATAAGCTTTATTTGATGAAATGCCACAAAGCATCTTGCCTGGTATGCTAAGATTCTGCCAGCTCAGCTCTTTGTGCTGAATGAATATTGGTTTATAAGTCAATATAACATTATGTAAAATGTGATGACATAAAGATGCAGACGTGGCTGTGTAGTTAAAAAGTTTGTTATGCAGCCATGCAGTTCCAAGTTCAATCCCACTGTGTAACACCATAGCTGTCTTCTACTATAGTTTTGGATTGACCAATGCCTTGGGAGCACCTTCTTCCCCCTATGCTGTTCTCCATCTTTAACACCTCGCTTATCTGCTATGACTCTCATATCTACCACAAACCCCAACTCTGAGCCTCTCCATCATTTACTATAGTCACTTCTACCCTATTCAGTCACCTAAGCCAAACCTCTGTATCACTTCACCCATTTTGACCACTCCCAATTTCCCTCGATGGCATTTCCTGACACATCTTTACCATCATCTCTTTCATTATCATACTCTCAATTTTACTCCCTAATTCATCCTCCTTTTCTTTCTAACTGGAGTATCCATGTATCTACAGTAAGACAACTATTTCTGTCCCTCTATACTTTAATCTCTAAACTGGTACAGAGCAACAACTCCACTCCCAGTTGAAAGGTTTTTTGGCCTTTTGTCTCTCTCTTGTCTTGCAAGGTACCTGGTGACCTTATCAGTGCTGGTGCCACATAAAAGTACCCAGTACACTTTGTAAAGTGGTTGGCATTAGGAAGGGCATCCAGCTGTAGAAGCCATACCAAAACAGACAGTGATGCTTGGTATGACTCCTGGCCTTGCTAGCTCCTGAAAAATTGTCCAACCCATGCCAGAGTGGAAAATGAACATTAAGTGATGATGATGACAATGGTGTGTGTGTGTGTGCGTGCATTTGCATGTTTATGTTTACTACTGAAAATTGGTAGAAAGTCACTTTGTGCAAAAATTGTAACTTAACAGTGCAATAAAACAGAGATCAATAAAAGTAGTAGCAGACTGTAATAAGTACTGAGGTCAATATGATGTAAAACCTTGAAGGTAGTGGGCTTGCAAGATTACAGTCCAACAACTGCGACCAATAACAGAATAAGCTTTATTTGATTAAATATCATTAATGAAAATTCATTCTATCAAGATGTATAAAAAGTCAAGTCGATCTTATTAATGTCAAACTAGTGTAGTGAAATAAGTAAATGTAGGAATCAAAATCAACTGGCAGCTATGACTAGCCAAGAGTTTATTTTATTCTAGTTTTTTAGTGTCTGTTGGAACTCATTGTCAGGCAAGTTAGCCAGCAGATTTTCATGGTTATTGTTGTTGTTTAGCTCAGATAAAACAGACCTATGATAAAATATGTTTAAGCCATAGTCATCGCATATTTATACAGACATAGTGTAGCTAGGATTGCATTATACTAAATTTCTTTCCTATTTTAAGATAGTAGGATATATATAAGTGGAGATTTAGCTGCTGTTTCTAGCAGATAGTGTAGTGAGAAGAAGAGTAGCCTGCTCTTTTGCAGACAGTATGTCCTCCAAGAATGTTTCAGCTTCCTTAGCAAATTATAATTGCCTCATGTCAGCCAGGTCAGTGGACACAAAGAATTATATACTACATATGCTGGTATAACATACCAATATCAAAACGTAGGAAGGTGGCATACCAGCAGAATCATTAGCACACTGGGGAAAATGCATAGCAGCATTTCATCTGCCTTTATGTTCTGAGTTCAAATTCTGCTGAAGTTGACTTTGCCTTTCATCCTTTTGAGGTGGATAAAATAAGCATCAGTTGAGAAATGGGATTTATGTAATTGACTTACCTGCTTCTCCAAAATTACTGGCCTTGTGTCAAAATTTGAAACCAATATTAAAACTTAAGAAAATAACTCGGAAATTTCATGCATTTTAATGTAGAGATTGTGATAATTATAATTAATCATTGTTGAACCATATGATTCTGAAAACAAGGAAGACAACTTATGATTTAAACTCAGAACTTTTAAGGACTAAACAAAGCACTGTAAAATATTTAGCTCAGTGGTTTCAACTATCTCCACTACCTTCATCAATTATCAAGGAAGCTTTTACATATTTGTTTAGCCTGCAAAAAATAGAATCCAAATTTCCTTCATCTCACACTTTATCATATTAGAGGGGATGGACACATTGCGTAATATAATCCTGAGTACATTATATGTGAGAAAAACAATAACTTTGTCATGACTCAAATGCTTTTGGTGAGCTGTGGGCTGAAAATATGAGTCATATTCTAAGTCAGATTCTATCATCTAAGAAAGGAGGACATGTTTGTTAATGTAGTCCTAGTAATCATATGCTGAAAGACAAATAGTGAAGGTTAAAAAAAAAAAAAAAACCTTTGCTTATAGGAAAATGACACCAAAGTTATTAATGAAGTTGGCTAAAAAAAAAAAAACCTCATTTGGCAAGGAAAGTTCAAAATAATTGGCACATTGAGGGGAAATTGAAAACTGTTACATCATCATCATCTTCATTTTAATGTCCACTTTTCCATGCTTGCATGGGGTGGATAGAATTTGTTGAGGTGGATTTTCTACAGTCAGATGTCCTGTTACTAACCTTCACTTGTTTCCAAGTAAGACATTTCCCCATAACCAGACAGGTTTTCAAAGAACATTGGAAACAAAGGACATTGTTTGCACAGCAATGACACTTTACAACCATCACATGATGTCAAAGCAAGGATACAGTATCTTTCTCTCTCTCTCTCTCTCACACACACACACATAGGTGAAGGTGAGTGGCTTATTGGTTAAGGTATTTGGCTCATGGTTGCAAGGATGTGTGTTTGATTCCCAGTGGCATACTGTGCCATTGAGCAAGACATTTTATTCTACATTGCTCCATTTGCCTCAGCTAGCAAAAATGTGTAGTACCTGCATTTCAAAGGGACTGCCTTGTCACACCCTATATCACACCGAATCTCCTTGAGAACTATGCTAAGGGTACAAGTGTCTGTGGAGTATTCATCTACTTGCATATAACTTCATAAGTAGGCTGTTCCATAGATTGGATCAGCGGCTAGCTGGCAGAAATGTTAGCACGCTGGGCGAAGTGCTTAGCAGTATTTTGTCTGCCGTTACTACGTTCTGAGTTCAAATTCCGCCGAGGTCGACTTTGCCTTTCATCCTTTCGGGATCAACAAATTAAGTACCAGTTACGCACTGGGGTCGATGTAATCAGCTTCATCCTTTTGTCTGTCCTTGTTTGTCCACTGTGTTTAGCCTTTTGTGGGCAATAAAGAAATGATTGGATAAGCTGGAACTGATGGAGTGCCAGTATTCATATATAAAAAATAAGTCTTGAGGGGTCAATTTGTATGACTAAAATCCCTCAAGGAGGTGCTCCAGCATGGCCACAGTCAAATGACTGAAACAAGTAAAAGAATAAAAGAATGCACACACACACTCATGATACTATGTGATATGAAACTTCACATGCTAGTTCAATGTTGGCTGTTTCATGCACTGCAAACAGACCTTGGAGTAGCACAAGCAGTGTACGGAAAAGGAGCAGGAAGGACTCTTGTAGCTGGTTTAATATGCATCGAAGTCATAGTTGCTTATAATTACCCAAACTGCCTCTCAGATAGCATCAGACTTACTGCTAATACTTGATGGGACATGAGGTGTTAGTAATATAGTTCCACTGAAAACCATATTAACTTCATTTTCACAATGACTATACTTACCTTTTATCTTTTACTTGTTTCACTCATTAGACTGTGGCCATGCTGGGGCACTACCTTAAGGAGTTTTAGTTGAACTAACCGACCCCAGTACTTATTTTCTTCTAAACCTAGTGCTTATTTTATTGATATCTTTTGCCAAACTGCTAAGTTACAAGGATGTAAACAAACCAACACCAGTTGTCAAGCATCAGTGGGGACAAATACAAACAGAAAGACACACACATACATATATATACAATGATCTTCTTTCAGTTTCCATCTACTAAACCCATTCACAAGGCTTTGGTTGGCCTAAGACTGTGGTAGAAGACACTTGACCGAGGTGTCACACAGTGGGACTGTAATTTGAACCATGTGGTTGGGAAGCAAGCTTCCAACCACAAAGCCATGCCTGCACCTATATTAATTATGATTCTAACATTCCTCTCACCTCTAGTAATCTAGGTAACAAAAATTCATTGGCCATTTTAGCCTCTCAGCAATTTCAAAAGAAATACGTATTTCAGCGTAATTTCTATTTTGACTAAATAGATGATCTACATTATATTTCTTCATTTACTTTATTTTCGTTCACAATATACATGGTGTGGCAATATGGTAAGAAGTTTGTTACCCAACCACATGGTTCCAAGTTCAATCCCTTGCATGGTTCCTTGGTGAAGTGTCTTCTACTATAGTCCCAGACCAACCAATGCCTTGTGAATGGATTTGGTAGATGGAAACTGAAAGCCAGTTGTGTATATCTATCTATCTATCTATCTATCTATCTATATGTATGTATATATACATATAAATATATATGTATGTATCTGTGTATGTGTGTGTATGCATCTTTGTGTTTGATCCCCACCACCACCACTTGACAATCAGTGTTGTTTTGTTTAACATCAACCTAAATTAGTGGTTTGGTAAAAGAGAGTGACTTATTTCTCATTTGTACACAATACAGGCACAGGAGTGGTTTGCTTCTCAACCACATGGTTCCAGGTTCAGTCCCACTGTGTGGCACCTTGGGCAAGTGTCTTCTACTATAGCCTCAGGCCAACCAAAGCCTTGTGAGAGGATTTGATAGATGGAAACTGAAAGAAGCCCATCGTATATATGTGTGTGTGTGTGTGTGTGTTTGTCCCCCCCCCCCCCCATCGCTCGACAACCAATGCTGGTGTGTTTACATCTCCATAACTTAGCAGTTTGGGAATAAAGACTGAGAGAATAATTACTGGGCTTACAAAGAATAAGTACTGGGGTCGATTTGTTCGACTAAAGGCGGTGCTCCAGCATGGCCACAATCAAATGACTGAAACAAGTAAAAGAATAAATTTGTTATTATTATTATTAAAAATAAGTACTGGGATCAATTTCTTCAACTAAATCATTCAAGGAAGTACTCCAGTATGGCCACAGTCCAATGACTGAAACACGTAAAAGATAAGAAATAATATTGATATTAATTGCAGCATGGTAGGTGTTTATAAGCCATTTAAAATAATACACAAAAGCCGTCAGATTCACTTCAACATTTAAATTTAATTTGTCAAAATATTTTCGTCACTTTGAGACCGCGACCTGTTCACTGACAAAATTCTGTGCTGCACAGGTCAAATTAAATTTAAATGTTGAAGTGAATCTGACGGCTTTTGTGTGTTATTTTAAATGGCTTATAAACACCTACCACGCTGCATTTGTTTTCGTTCCAGCACACGATCTCAGATCAGGTAACTTGCTATGCAAGTACATCTCCGTAATATTGATATCATCAAATCTTAATTAACTTTATTCAATTTTTTATTGTTGTCTAATTTTTTTGATCAACTATTTTGCATTTGACTGACTTGTAAATTATGTTTTGATATCTGTAAATAAAAAGTACAGCATCATTTCATCAATTCTTCCACTTGGAGTATGCCTATCAGTCTATATTGTAAACACCTGTGGGTAGATGCCATTTTTTCTACCAAAAAGTGAAAATATATCTTGTTGAAACTAATAGTGCATTTTCCATGACTCATTATCCATTTTAAAAAATTAAGAATACTTCTTAAAAATTTAAGCTATGATTTTTAAGGCACTTACAAATGAAAGACCAAAAGTGAAGAACAAAAGAAAAAGTTCACATGACTGAAACTGAAGAAATAGATTTTAATGAAATTAAATACACACACACATGTATGTATATATGTATAAATATGTATGTGTGTGTATATATATATGTATATGTGTGTACGTATATATACGTACATGTGTGTGTGTGTGTGGATTTGGTGATGCAAACAGGAAAATAGAACTCAAAACATGTATATATATTTTTTTATTATCAATAATCTGTAGAGTGACTGAAGGGCTGAGAGTTTCAAGCATTGGCACTTGAGCTTAAAAATACGTATATATTATTTACACACATATATTTACATTTTACTTGTTTCAGTCATTTAACTGTGGCTATGCTGGGGAACCACCTTGAAGGTTTTTTTTTTTTGTTGAACAAATTGACCCCAGGATTTATTCTAAGTCTAATACTTATTCTATTGGTCTTTTTACTGAACCGCTAAGTTATGAGGACATGAAGATACCAACACCAGCTGTCAAGCAGTGGTGGGGTGACAAACACAAAGATACACATATATTATTACTGGCTTCTTTCAGTTTGCATCTATGAAATCCACTCATAAGGCTTTGATATCCAAGAAGACACTTGCCCAAGGTGCCAAGCTGTGGGACTAGTTTCTGATTGAAAGCAAGTCCAGTGTGCAAATCAATGAATAAATCTGGTACAAGCTTTTCAAACCTGTAAAAATAGAAAAAGATACAAATTGGTCTGCTCAGTCAGTTCAAACCTGACCCAAACAATTCCTGTTTAATATATTTTTAGCATTAATTCTGTAAATGTTTATAAACTCGCTATAATATGGAAACATTATCTTGACAACTGCTGTTCAAGGGATTGAAGTTTCAATAATTTAGACATAATGTCAACTATGAAAGATCTCATTGCTAAATCCCCCAAAATATTTCTAACACTTTTTCTACATGTAAACTTATTGATATGCTTGGTTATACTTTACTATGCTGATGAGGTCTAACAGAATCAAATAAGTCCATTGTTGTCTGTTGATTGAAAACAAGGATCAGATTTGCCCTTAGGTTGTAAATTAACTTTGAGAAATTAATTTTCAATTTATTGAAATTACGTCTCTTTCCCCTAACTTTTATGAGTCAATTAATTACCATTAGATTTTTGGTTTCTTTCTTCAACTCTAATGCAAATTTCAATTCAGAATTTTTGGAGACATTACCTAGCTTAGCTAAATTCACACTTGACCTATATGAGTTATTTCCCTTCCTTGAAATTAAAACTATGCCAAATCAGATCGGAACCTGGTGCAGCTCCCAGCTTTCCAGTTTTCAGTCAAACCGTCCAACCCATGCCAGCATGGAAAACGGACGTTGAATGACGATGAAAAGTATATAAATGTTTTATTCGATGATCAGGTGATGCATGGAATTTTTAAAAATATTTTTACTTGACAGCATACCTACACAAGTGTGTCCCTACCCACCGATTTTGTTTCTTCATAACTTTCAGAAAACGGATATTTTTTAATGAAATTTTCTACAAATATCCATTTTTTTTTTAAAGTAATGACTCATGTGAATTTTCCGAAACTCCTCTCTCCATCCATGACAAAAGTTCTTCACAAATTCCGATATAGTCGGAATCTACACGATCTGAAACGTATTTATCTTTTACTTATTTCAGTCTTTAGACTGTAACCATGCTGGGGCACCACCTTGAAGAACTGTTAATAAAATGAATTAACCACAGTACTTATTTTTAAAGCCTGGTACTTATTCAATCGGTCTTTTTTTGCCGAATCACTGTTATGGGAACGTAAACACACCAACACCGGTTGTCAAGTGGTGGCGGGGGACAAATAGACACAATTGTACACACCCACACACATACATATATATATATATATATATATATATATATATATATATATATATGTATATATATATATATATATATGTATATATATATATATATATTTATACACACACACACACACACACAACAGGCTTCTTTCACTATCCTTCTACCAAATCCATTCACAAGGTTTTGACTGATAATTTCATTAAAAAAAAAAAAATTTTTTTAGAAGTATGAGGAAACAACGTTGTGTAAGAATGCCATTAGAAAATAATATACGCAATTCTGAGAAAGGTATGGATAGAAATGGATATATCAGAGAATTACAAGGTATATTAAATGTCCCAAATTTCGGAGCACAGAATCCCTTAAAGTTTTCCAAAAGAATTCCTAAAACGCTTAAAAAGAAACCTGTTGCCAATAGTTCGTATCAAAAATGATGTCTGAGTAAAGCAAAAGTTAATATAATGGTGATTATGTGTTGTGAATAACAATCATATCTCTGCCATCATATAATTGTTTCCATTTCTACACAAACCAAATCCCTTGTCAAGCAAATTTAACTTCGATGAAAAAAAAAAAACTTCCGTTTATTCAAAAAGCAGGCCATCAGTTTCCCTAGAACTTTTATATCAAATAATACGGATATCAAACATATTTTAGTGCTTCTAAATTTGCCATACTCTTAGTCGTTGACGAATTACCTGTATAGTAAACGGAACGATGTCAACCCGTTACAGTGGTCATTCATTTGAAAGATGCTGAAATTGACAAAAACTTAGGAGGGAGTCTAGAAAAAGTCTGTTGCCGAAAGTAACGAGCGTGAGGAAAAGTATCGCGAGTATTAGTTACAACGATAACAATTGGTTAGTTTTAGCAGAGTTATGACGTCATTTCTAAATTAGACCAATCAGCATTTAGTTTACATGTAGACATTAGTATATTACAGCGCGGATTGTATGAAAAGTAAATGTCCCGAATGAGGTGACAATTATATTAAAAGGTATTTGTTTATATTTAAAACTTGAGCAAAACTACTCTTGATCTTGCTGTATTTCATTTGCCTTATTGAAAATGTAATTTTTGTTAATTTTCAGTCTTTCGTGTGACATTCATTTCATATTGTTTTTCGTAATAAATGAAAGAGAGGTTGTTTATATCACGATGTTGAGAATTAAGGAAAAACTTAATATAATTTTGCAAAGCATAACAATAATAATCGTGAAACATAATTGCTAATATTTACTGACTATGTTGTTAATACGATTCATTATTTTTTAAACTTTGATTTCCTTGTTTTCCCTATCAATTATTATTTTAAATGTTTGTAGTGTAAGACCTTGTGTTTAGCAATAAATAAAATAAAGGAAGTAACTCGAAAAAGCAACTTTCCAGTTTATATATTTCTTATATTCCCTCCGACGGACTTTCAGCTATTGCAGAAGTCCACTTTGTCTTTATTAACTTGCACGCAAACTGTTATGATCTCAGTTGGTGTATTTCAAGTTTCATTCAGTGTCATTTTCATGATCTACTTGATTGTTGAGCTAGCTAAGCTTATCTTTAGTAATATATTGTCCTTATTTATTTACCACTTGCCAACCTAGACGGTCAAGTGGATACAGCACTGGTTTATTAACTTCCAGATATCGACTTCACATCCACTGTTGGCTTTTGTGTATTTACACAGAGCATTGTCTCGTAGACATTTGTTTCACTTCAAAGCAAACACCATCCTGTCATATTCTTAATCATCACAAGTAGGAAAAGTTTTTAACTTAGAACCATTATTACATTCTCACCTCTGAATGGTGCACATTAAAAAAAATTGCTCCAGATGAAATAGAAAAGTGCCATCGTGGTATTAGTGGAAATAAACAAGGACACTATACAAATATTATTCCCATTTTATGTCTTATAAATTAAGTGTACCCTCCAAATGCAAAAATGAGGTGTTTGCAATAAGTTTGATGAAGAAGTAAGATGAAACTGGAAATGAAAGAATTGTTGGAAGATGTTTTTAACACCCTCCAGCATAGCAGCGTCTTGGAGATATATGACATGTAATATACATTGTCTTGATTGTCCACTGCATACAAACAGTTAAGGGCTCCAAAGCATTAGGGTATCGGTCATCCTCTGACTACTAAATAAAAGAATGATTTATTGACAGTGCGATGCATTATATATCAATAACTACCATAATGGTGCAGATGTAGAGGCTGCAAAAGGTTTAATACAAGATTGGTTTGCATAGCTAGTTCTAAACCAAGTCAACCAATATCTGTGTTATGTTCATTTTTCGATGCTGGCATAAGTTAGATAAGTTTGCAGTACCATAGACTACATGTTACAGTCCTATATCATGTTTTCTTCGAGGTGCAGTGCCCTCAGGTTTGCTCAGATTACTTCTTTGCATATCTCCCTTTGTCTGCTCCTATATGCATTCAGAGCATCAAGATTCAAAATTATGTCCAACAATAAAATATTACAGACGGAAATTTATTAGTGTTATAGAAGAGGTAGCAAAGACTCCTGTCATTTCTTGAAAGTTCCTTCACCCTTTGATATTTAAATTGGACATATCAGGCTCAAATGTTCTACTTGTTTTATGGTTAAATCAGCCAGATCCAGCCTCTCACACTTACCCTACAATGTCATTCTTAAAATAAACTATCACACCATCGAAATATCAAAGTTACAAGACAATAGATGATAAATTCAAAACAACGTGAATAAATAAGCATTACATTTGACAGAGTAATCTGAATGCTAAAGGACTAAGATCTGAGTTGTGGTTTATCATTTTAAAGGTTTCAAAAGAGTGAGATTGATATGTAGGCTAAGAAAAATATTAGATCTTTATCAAATAAGAATTATCACAGTAGCTGTAAATGAAAGTGCAAATATTTGCTTTGACAAAATGATATATGTACAGAGTTTTGCAAAGAGGACAGAACTTTTGAGTTCAGCAAGGTGCCAAGGATTGAGATATCTAGCACGTTACTGTATTCAAGAAGACCCATCCTCCACAACAGAGGTGTTAAGGCCACTCCCCCTGATGAAGAGGATTGACCTTTTATGTGCTAGCATGACATAAAAGCGCTTGTACTGGTGCCACATTAAAAGCACCCAGTACACTATAAAGTGGTTGGCATTAGGAATGACATCCAGCCTTAGAAACCAAGCCAAATCAGACTGAAACCTGGTGGTTCAAACCGTCAAACCATACCAAATGGAAAATGGATGTTAAAGGATGATGATTTTACAAGTAGATTGAAATTGCAGCTCTAAACTTATTTCACTTATTGTTGTCTCAGAAAGTAGCATGCAAAAGAAAAGACAGCTGGTGCTGCAGGCATATGGTGCATATGGAGGAAGAGATAAATGAAAGGAGACATACCACTACGTCTAGGTTGGCAAGTAGTTGATAAAGAAGGACATTATATTACTAAAGATAAGCTGTTACATCTTCTGAAGGACCATGTTGATTGACGGTATGCAGTACTCAAGAAGCCCCAATTTCCATGCATAAAACGTGTTTTAAGATGGAGGTAGTGATGCAAGCTTTGTGTGTGTATATCTGTAGATTGATATACATTTGCTGCCTCATTTGCATCTTTGACACTCATCTCCTTCCATCTTGCTCAGATTACTTCTTTGCATATCTCCCTTTGTCTGCTCTGATGTGCATTCAGAGCTTGCTCTGTCGAAGTATTTAAGATTCGAAATTATGTCAAACAATAAAATATTACAGATGGAAATTTATTAGTGTCATAGAAGAGGTAGCAAAGACTCCTGTCATTTCTTGAAAGTTCTTTCAACCTTTGATATTTAAATTGGACATACATTTCTAAAAAATTTATAATGAATAATTAAAAGGTAGGGGAGTGCCTGTGATCTTTTTCAGTACCTCCATTACTAGTAACAACAAGTTATCCTTCTTCATAACTTGGACAGAATTACACTGATCACTTTATAGCTGCCTTAAATATTGTATTTATTTTTACTTGTAGCTAGTTCTAAACCAAGTCAACCAATATCTGTGTTATGTTCATTTTTCGATGTTCATTATAACTGTTTTTACCCTTTTGTTACCATATTTTTTCAAAATAAACTACCTATGTTGCAATTAATTTTTTAAATAATGAAGAATTTATTAAAATAACTCTCATCATTAAGCTGGTATCTGGAACATAAATTAACATGAAATTTAGAAGGAAGGTTTTTAATTTAGATCATTTTAAAACAGGAAGTTTATATAGTAACTTGGGGTGGTCTCAGGTGGATTTCAATCAAGAGGGTTGAAACATTTTTCACAGTTAATGCCTTCAGCGTTCTTCCCTATTAGATATTATAGTTGTGCCTTGCTATTGCTATATGCTTGCAGCTACATGGTCAAAGCCATTATGACTTGTCTTTGCAAAGGATGTAGCATGGCATCATATAGTTGCTTTTAACCCTTTAGTATTCAGATTACTCTCTGAAATGTAATGCTTATTTATTCACATTCATCATCGTCATCATCCTTTAACATCCGTTTTCCATGCTGGCTTGTTTTGAAATAATCATGCATTATCTCATAACTGAGATTCCAATGATGTGATTGTTTATTTTTGGGATGACATTGTAGGGTAGGTGTTAGAGGCCAGATCTGGTCTCCATTTGAGCATAAAGTGGATTATTTGTGCTGGATATGGCTTGTTTAAATGCTAAAAGGTTAAACCACTACAATATTTATTAATCACCCTGCTTCACATTTGTATAACTACTGTAACTCTTAAATTTCTCTCTACTGCCATCTTGAAAAGTTAAATATATTATTTCTGTTTTACTCTTTTTTGAAATTTGATAATATTGTTTAAAATGTATAATCATTTTTCTTCTTTACAGTAACAATGGTGCTGGAAGATGATGGCCGCTTCAACTTTATGTTGCAACCCATCCGTGATCTGACTAAAAATTGGGATGTTGATATTGCTAGTCATCTTGAGGACTACTTAGAAGAGGTGGGCAAATATTGATTTATCAAAAGATTATATTGTATCATACTTGTTTTCTAGTTTCACATTGGTTTGTCTACATACACAGATAAGTTATCGGGGTGAAGATTATAAAATAGTCCAATGAGTAAATAAACTGGACTAGTAATTCAGTATTTATTTATTTTATATCAACTATTATGAACAATAGCATAACTGGTTTCAAGTTTCCAAGGGCAAGGGAAGTGCCTATAACTCAGGGCAGAACAAATATCATAATCCAAAGAGCAGTGTTTTAGTTTTCTCGTCACTATACATCTGTGAAAGATATGCACATGCATACCACTAACATTTTTATGTCCACTTTTCTATGCTGACATGGGCTGAATAGGTTATTACAGTCCAAGTTAGATTTTATCTGGAGTTACAACCATCCTTGATGAAGCAAGGACCATAGCTTGCTAGAACAGCATTTTTGGCATAGTTTCCACAGCAGGATATCTTCCCTATCACCAACCACTTTACAGAGTCTGCTAGGTGCATTTTATCATAGCTCCAGCATTAAAGAGTTGTCTTGTTCCTTGGCAAAACAACCTACATCATCTCTGTTCGATTTCTATTCTACATTGTCTCCATTTAATCATTCATTGGCACCCAAGAAACTCCCTTACCTTCCCTTGTAAGACTAAAGAGGGCCTCCTCTTTCTTGTGTTGTCTTAGCTTAACTATTCCTTACTTTTCTATCCTGTTGTATGGTAAAAGAACAAGAGAGAGAAGGTGATATAGGATAGAGTATTAGTGAAAGCCAGAATGATAGAAGTGAGAAGTGATGGAAGACAGAAAATTGTGATATGTAGCTAGATGTCGGTTGATGGTTAAGTCACTGAAACAACATGATTGAGATTTAAGTGTATTAAGTGTTTCCAACAAATGTGTGTGTGAGTCTGAATTTGTGAAGACAAAGTGATGGGGAAGAGCATAATGGAAGAGAGAGAGAGACAGGGAGAAGTAGTAATAGAGGTGGGTGATGGTGAGAGAGAAAGAGAGAGTGAGATGTCAAGGAGATAGAATAGAGGGAGAGAGAGAGAGAGAGAGAACATGTCAAAGGGATAGAACAAAGTGCTGAGAAAGAGTGACAAGTAGTAATAGAAGTGAAGTGGTGGTGAGAGAGAAAGAGAGATGTCAAGCAGACAGAAGAGAGAGAATATGACAAATGATTATTTGTTGGGAGAGCAAGAAAGCCCATATGTAGATATTATACATCTCAATCTCAATCACCATCATCATCATTGTTTCTGTATGGGGGGCAGGGGTCTTCTAAAGCACACCACTTGTCATAGTCTTTCATCCCCTTCATGCAATTCAGCCATTTGAAATCAGTCTTTACTACTTCTTCCCATGACCACCTCTTCTGCAAGTTCCATCCATTTTACACCATTGATAACCTCCATCTATGTCTGTCGTCATCATCATCATCATCATCCTTTAACGTCTGTTTTCCATGCTGGCCTTCACTGGACGGTTTGAGCTGGCAAGTAGGAGAGCTGCACCAGGTTCCAGTCTGATTTGGCTTGGTTTCTATGGCTGGATGTCTTTCCAACCACTTTATAGAATGTGCTGGGTGCTTTTCATGTGGCACTGGCACAAGTGCTATTATGTGGTGCCAGCACAGGTACAGTCTTCTCTTTTGCACATTATATCTGATGCTTCTTAGATCAGTTTTTTCTCAGCTTGTTTGTATTCTGTTGTTCATGAACACTAAATGTTCCACATTCAGCAGAGCATGCTTACTTCATTTTTATGTAACTTTCACAAATTTCCCACAATCAAACTCCAAGTCTTACTACCATATTGTATTGCACTTCATAATGCAAGCATCAAGTGATTTGTGTATGTGTGTACCATCATCATTATCATCGTTGTCATCATCATTGTGTTAACATCCACTTTCCAAGGCTTGCATAAGCAAACAGAAATTGTTGAGGATGAATTTCCGTGATCAAATGCCTTTCGTGTCACCAGCCCCCACCTGCTTTCAAGCATGGTAATATTTCTCATAGCCAGACGTGTTTTCACAGAAAACTTGAAGCAGACGACATTGCTTGTTTAATAGTGATCCTCACTTACACATTGTCAAGACAAGAAGACACAAATACACACACACATACGTATATATTTACATCAGAAAATGAGATGACTAAGGAGTAAACAATTATCTTATGAACTTCATTAGCTTACTGCTGTTTCTGCTATAAGATGCAGTGGACTCATAGTTAAGTGCCTGTGTAACACCTTATAGCTTCTATGCTGGCATGAGTTGGACAGTTTGACATAGCACTGACCAGCCAAAGAACTGTCCAGATTCCAATTGTCTCTTGTGACATGGTTTCTATGGCTGGAGGCCCTTCCTAATGCAACCACTTTACAGAATGTGCTGGGTGCTTTTTACATGCTACTGGCACAGATGCATTTATGCAGCACTGGCATGAGTGTATTTATGTGGCACCAGCACCTGTAAAGGACAAGCCTGTATGTATGGATGATGGCAATTTTACTTAGCTTAGCACATCTTCTCAAGTACAGCAAATTGCCACAACTACTGGTCTCTTGTCATTTCCTCAGTGAGGCCCCACATCCAAAGACCCTTTCACACCACTTTGTCTCATGTCTTCCTGCGTATACCTCTTCCACAGGTTCCCTCCATAATTAGAGCTCAGCATTTCTTTATGCAACTGTCTTCATTCATCCATATGCATTACATGACCAAATCAGCGCAGTCTTCTGTCTTGCATGCAACATCGGATGTTTTTCTCTTAAATCATTCATACTCTGTCATGCATGCACACTGACATTACCCATCCAGTGGAGCATGCTAGTCTTCACAAGTCCTCTAGTCAAAGCCCATGTTTCACTGCCATGTAGCATGGCTGTATGTACACAGGCATCATACAATCTGAGGGAGAGGCCCTTAGAAGCTCTCTGGACTTACCCAGCCCATTCTTATTCTAACAACTACACTTTTAGAACTTCCTCCTCCACTGCAAACTTGGATGCCTAGGTAACAGAAGCTGTCTACTACTTCTAATGATCTCCACAAGCATTTGAGGGAGTCTATGCATTTTCAGTGCTTATTGTATCCGCACATTTGCCACAGATAAAAACTATTTCTGTTAACCTTCCTATGATACCACTACACCTCTTATGTGTCCAAAACTTGCACTGGATACAACATATGGAGTTTCCACCAACAGCCTTCTTACATCTTAAAGTAAGGTGATCTGCCTGAAGGGTCTTATGATTTATCTGTTTTCCTACTTACTAAGACTTTGGTTTTTGCTAAATTAGCTCTAAGGCCCTTAGATTCCAGGCGTTGCTTCCACACCTGAAATTTCTTCTCTAGCCAGGTAGTGATTCAGCTGTAAGAACAAGGTCATCAGTGTAGAGGAACTCCCAGAGGCTGCTGGTCTTGAAATTCCTCTGTTAAGGTCTGGAGGACTAAGATGAAGAAGAGGGAGCTGAGAACTGATCCTTGGTGAACTCCTACCTGTGCACTGAACTCATTGCTATACTTGTTACCAACCTTTACTTTACTGGCAGCATCCATCTGCATGGCCTATACAGCTCCCACTAACCGCTCATCTATTCCTAGCTTCTGCATTGACCACCAGATTAAGAAAGCAGAGGACCTTGTTAAAGAATTCCTCCATGTTGACAAAAGCCAAGTGCAGAGGTTTATTTTTGGCTAAATACTTCTCCTGAAGTTGTCTAACCAAGAATAACACCATTTGTACTTCTACTTGGCACAAATCTAAACTGCATCTCATCTACACTTACTCTCTTCCTAATTAATTAAGCTATGGCCCTTTCTATGACTTTCATCTTCTGCTTCATCAATTAGATGCTTCTGTTATTATTTCTGTTTAAGTCATCACCTTTGCAGCAGCTGACTATAATGCTGCTACACCAGTCAGTAGGTACAACTCCCTTATGGACAACCTGCTTAACTATATGTTTGACTAGGCTATATTCCACTCCATCAGATATTTTAAGCATCTCAATGGTGATTTCTGGTGGGCTTTCCCTGTCTTCATATTCTCAATTGCTTTATCTACCAAGCCTCTGTTGATTCAGATAGCTGGTCCCTCAGTTGGATCTACATAAGGCAGATTCTCCTTCTCCCTTGCATTTCTGGATGGCTTAGTGGTTAGGGTGTTGCACTCGTGATTGCAAGATTGTGGGTTCGATTCCCAGACCGGGCTTTGCATTGTGTTCTTGAGCAAAGTACTTCATTTCATGTTGCTCTGCGATTATTTCGACATCTGACATGTGGCACCTAGTTGCACCTGTACAGGTAATGTCGATTTGATGGAAGGAGTAAGCTTATGTCTACACAAAAACATTTGATCACTATAAACAAATCGTCTGTGTGGTTGTTCCGTAAGAAATTGTTGAACCCTCATACGTCATCTAATGATGGGAGAGTCCGTTGTATATATATATACTGGGTGCAGCATATATATTTACCTATTATTCATTTTATCATAAAATAAAGTTTAAGGTTTTGATGTAAGTTTACAGGTTGATTATTGACAATATTTTATATATTCCTGTGCAGGGGGCACGTAAAAAACACCATTTTGAGCGTGGCCGTTGCCAGTACCGCCTGACTGGCCCTCGTGCCGGTGGCACGTAAAAGCACACACTCTTGGAGTGGTTGGCGTTAGGAAGGGCATCCAGCTGTAGAAACTCTGCCAGATCAGATTGGAGCCTGGTGCAGCCTTCTGGTTTGCCAGTCCTCAGTCAAATCGTCCAACCCATGCTAGCATGGAAGGGGACATTAAACGATGATGATGATGAGGATGATTTACCATTCAAAATGGCCACCATTTGCTTTTCACTGTAACCCTTAATTCTTTATACCATCCATTTTCAATGTTAGACTTTGTTCATGTTTTGTTTGAGCTGCCATACTTACTTAAGGGTAAGCAATAAAACAAAGGAACGTTAGGAAGCATTATATGACATTTGCAACTATTTTTGCAAGTAAAAATGTTTCAATTTGTATTAGGGGTAAATTTATATATTGCACCTGGTAAGTAGGTGTGTGTGTATTTATATGTATAGATAGGTAGATAGACTTCTACAGTTTCCATCTAACAAACTTGAACTATAAACAAAGACACTTGCTTAAAATGACTTGTACTCTGAGTTCATATCTTCTGCAGGGATTTTATTGTGTATCTGCACAGGAGAAATGCATATTAATATCCTTCAGAAAGGTATGGAGGGCACAAAATTTCCAAATAATTGTTGCTTATTTACAAATAAACTTGGGAAATAAAACGCATGGGAGATAATTTCTATCATGGTTAAATTTCATAACTTCAATATAATTCTGATTTATTTGTTTTTAAAGATTTCATTCACATCAATTTCTTTATAGTTTACACCAGTCATTCCTCTATTTTATTATAAGAGTAACAATTTGTAGAACACTGGGCTGAAATGCTGTGTTCAATCTTGTTCTTTTTAAATTTTAGTTTAAATGCTCCCCAAGTTATTTGTTTTTATCCCTCATGAATTGATTAAATAATGTACTGAGCCTATACATTAGTTTATACTTATCACTTGTAAATTTATGGCTAAATACCAATATGATGTATCATTATTAATTTTTAAATGTTTTTTATTTGTTTGTTTTTCAAAGAAAATATAACAGTTTGTATTTCATTCTTTTTCAGTTGGAAAATGTAGCTATAACCTTTGACGGTGGGCGAACGATGAACTTTGCCGAAGCTGCACTTCTCATACAAGGTTCAACGTGTGTCTATAGTAGAAAGGTGAGGGAAGATTTATGGTTGTTTCACTATAAAATCTGTAGTTAGAGTAAAAGCGAAAGCAATAAAATATGTAATGAAACTGTTTTTATGATACACTCACCATCATCATCCTTTGACATCCATCTTCCATGCATGCATGGGTAGGAGCCGGCCAAGTAGAAAAATATCTACCCTAGGCTATTGTCTGTTTTGGCAAGGATTTTACAGTTGGCTGCCCTTCCTAACACCAACCACTCTGCAGAATACTTTTCACATGGCACTAGCACAGGCAAGGTTAGTTTTGGCATGATTTTTACAGCTGGATGCCCTTCCAAACGCCAACCATGTTACAGTGTCGACTGGATGCTTTTAACGTGGCACCAACACTGTCAGAGTAACCAAGTAGCTCATAAGACAAGGAATTATGAGGTGGGCAGGGTATTTGAGGAGGGGAACTTCAGAGGATGAAAGGTTAAAGTGTGACAGAGAGACAGGAGTAGGTGTCTTGCCACAACTGAGAGGGCATTAGAGGAGGTGATCCAGTATCAGATGATGAAAGGTTAGTGTAACAGAGAAATAGAGTGGCAGAAATGGGTGTCTTGCTATAGAGGAGGTACATGGTTACCCAGTGAGAGAGAGAAAATAGATAGAGAATGAGAGAGAGGTACAAGAAAGTGGCCAGAAATAAGTATGCTGATGTTAAAGAGATAGTTGGTTACCTAGTCAGAGAAAAAAAACAAGAGAAAGTGAGAGAGAGAGAGAGAGTAGGAAACAGCAAAAGAGAGATGATGTAGTGCTAGGGTATACTCACGAGTAACAAAGATCTAAGCATTGAAATAAGATAGAAAAATAGTGTGTGGGTGTTGGGTGTGAGGGGGAGCAGTGATACAGTGAGCAGGGCAGTGAAGGTAAGAAAAAGGATTGGCAAACAATCATAATTTATGAAGAGGAAATGTGAGGAAGAGAAATTTTGCAGATAGAAGAGGAGTTATAGTTTAGTTTCTTCAGGTAGAGCAGGTGAAGTGTTGTTACATGTGGGTGGGACACAATTCTTCTAGCATTTAATGTCTTTTCCATACTAGCATGGGTAAGATGGTTTGTCAGGCTCCAATCTGTTTTGGCTTGGTATCTATGGCAGAATGCCCTTCCTAATGCCAATCACTCCACAGAGTGCACTGGGTGCCTTTTACATGTCACTGGCATGGGTACCTTTTATGCGTCACTGGCACAGATACCATTTACGAGTCACCATTACTTGTCATGACTACGATTTCACCTAGCTTGACATTGGCCATAATTATGATTTCACTTAGCTTGACACACTGTCTATGGCTATGATATATTTTATGTAGCCAAAGTCCAGCAGATTAATGTGAGCAATTCTAACTTAAATATAATTAATTTAAAGTAATACCTTGGTTTAAGATTCCTTTCATGTTTTATTAACATATTTTGTTATTTTTCCTGTCTCAGGTTGAATATTTATATGCATTAGTTTATGAAGTCTTGGATCTTTTGGTTAACAAAAGGTAAGTAATACTTAACTTGCAAAATCTGTTTTAAAATTTAACTTTTCTGTTTCTTGTCTTTTAAGTTATTTACTTATTTTCAACATCGTTGTCGTTATCATTCTTTTAATGCCATCTTTTCCATGCTTGCATGGGTCATACAATTCATTGAGGCAGATCTGTGGTAATTCCTTCTGGGTTCAAATGCTGCCAGGGTTGACTTTGCCTGTCATCCTTTCAGAGTCAATAAAATAAGTACCAGTTGAGAACTGGGGTTGATGTTATCGACTTAGCCTCTGCTCTGAAATTGCTGGCTTTGTAACAAAATTTGAAACCAACATTTCCACTTGGTCAGACATACTCTTCATGGAAAATTGGAAACGAAGGACACTGCTTGTATGACTGATATTCATTTATAATTGTTACACAGTGTCAAAACAGGGAGATACTAACACACACATACATGCACACACACATTTATATACATATATATAATAATAATAATAAGTAACTACAAAAGAATGACACCTCGATATTAAAATAGAGGATTATTTATATATGTTATAATTTAGAACAAACAGTAAAAGGTTGTCATTTTAGTACTCGGAGTTTCGAATATCAGAGCAAAGAACTACGATACATTCTCATGAGCTACTAATGGCAACAGATGCTATGAAAAACTGTTGAATAAAAGGGAAGTTACTCTAATAGGTAGAAAAAGAAAAAGGTTAAAAAATACATGCAACCATAGTCTCACAATACATAGACATAAACCTCCTGCGTTCACATCTACATACGTACAAACGTATTCATACATACACGTATCCATACACACACACATGTATATGTGTACGCAACCTCAACCTCATATACACATAGGTGCTTACATGCATACACGTAATACAATACATATATATTTAGACATTTGTATGTATATATATATATATATATATATATATATATATATATATATATATATATATACAGACATACATTCACACTCCTGCATATATACAAGCATATGCATATCCGTATAAATAAAGGGGGCTTGTGCATGAAAGTCGCACATATGCACCGGGTAGTCTTACATTCATATACATACATATTACACATTCACACATATACATATAATATATACACATACATATACACACACATGTACACACTCACACAGTTAAAAAGGAAAAAATGAAAAAATATGTATTAAAAATTATTGGAAGTTAATCATGGGAAAGCTTGTGCAGGAACATAGTAGAAATGTGGATTCTGACTGTGATCTTGGGGTGGGGGGGCAAAACTGTAACAGGTATTTTGTGAAATGTAGACATGATCCAAAAAGTTCAGCTCTTGAATTTAAACATGTAGTGGGGTCAAAAGACCTTTTCCGGATGAGCCATCTTTCCATATTACAAAGACCACACTTACCACTATCTTAGGTATGTTTACACTTGGCTAAGATCTTCCAGTAAATTTTGTAGTTGACACCTTGTTCTTTTAATAACCACACATAACTGGATAATTTGGTAGTTTTTCGTTTATTCCAGTGCCTGGAGCTTAAGGTGTAATTGTTGAATCTTGCTTTGAAATTTCCCTCCATGAGACTCACATATCTCTTGGATGAAACTGTATTATTAGTGTTCGTAGAATTTACAGTGGCTTCATAAATAATGGCTTTGGTCATACAGGCTCCATTTAGTGGGCACAAGTCTTTCTCCATGCAGGAACAGTTTTTCGATGGTTTTTCATAGTGTCTGTTGCCATAAATAGCCGATGCGCTATTCACTCTCTTCTCCAACATTTGAAACTCCAAGTACTTTTACTGTTTGTTCTAAATTATAACATATATACAGGGGTTGGGCAAAATAATGGAGACACCTTAAAATTTCTAACAATTTTATTTTGATATGGGGAAGGACTGCCTTTGGCAGTAATTACAGCTTAAATTCTATGAGGTATGGACTCACACAAAGTTTGAATTGTTTCCAGAGGAATTTTTCTCCATTCTTCAGCTAAAACAGTCTCCAGTTCTTGTGATGATGGTGGAGGATATCAACTCCTTACTTGTTTTTCTAAAATGCACCATAAATGTTCAATAATATTAAGATCTGGGGACTGTGTTGGCCAGATAAGATGTTCAAGTTCGCTAGAATATTCTTCGTGCCATTCAGTAACAACTTTAGCTGTGTAAATTGGTGCATTATCATCCTGAAAGATTGTGTTTCCCTCCAGAAACAGCTCCGCAAACATAGGATGAATTTGATCAGCTGGTGGTCAGAAATAAGGTAAGGGATGACTCATCCGAGAAAATAGCATTCTTCCACTGTTCTGGGGACCAATTCTGTAGATTTTTCCTCCACTTTAAATGCTTTGCAACATTTGTTTTTGAAAGTAGTAGTTTTCTGATTGCAACCCTCCTGTGAAATCTGGCTTTCTGCAGCTCCCGGCAAACAGTTTTTGTGGAAACTGGGTTCACGAGTTTCCACAAACTCATTACTGTGTTAAGCTCTGCAGTAATTTTGGGAGCTGTACTTCTGTGATCCTTTCTAACAATTTGCGTAAGAGTCCGACGCTCCCTATCTGAAAGTTTTGGTTTTCTTGAGACAGTACTTCTTGATACACCAAACATTTCGGCAGTTTTTGTTACGCTAGCGCCTGCCATACGAGCACCAACAATTTGACCTCTTTGAAAGTCCGATAGATAATATTTAGAATATATTAGTTTCAGATCCAGCAACTTTGAGTGGGGCAGTTAGTCAATTACATCAACCCCAGTACTCAACAGGCACTTATTTTATCTACTCCGAAAGGATGAAAGGTAAAGTAGACCTTGGCAAAATTTGAACTCAGAACATAAAGATGGATGAAATACCTTTAAGCATTTTGCCCAGCATGCTCATCACCTTATATTTATTGGATTGGTGCATAATTAATGACCTTTTTTTTTTTGTTGTAAATTAAATTAATTATGCATCAACCCAATACAATATAATAAAATTTCTGATTTTCGAAATATGAATTGTTACCTTTCTGTTGATGCTATCCTTATTCTGATGCTCATTTCCTCTATTTTCCTAAGTAACTGTATTTAATGTCTTCTCCATTGCTATTCAACAGAAGAAAGGATTAGCATATGGGCTGCAGCTTACTCATCAGCTTATGTTTTTATTGCTTTCTTCTTCTTCTCAATTCTAGACGGAATAAACAGAGCAATAACAAAGATAACAATGCAGCCGATGATCCTGATGTCACATTTGGTGGAGATGACGAAGAGGTATGTCATAGTTCATCTCACTTGATTCTACTCTTTCCCCTTCTATCATTTGCGATAACCTCAAGAAGGCCTATATTGGTTGTGAGCTAATCATAAAGAGCAACAGCAAACATTCTAGGTCTGGGTCCTATAGGCTAGTAAGGTAAGTCACAAGGAATTGCATGAGTTTAAGCACATTATTGTTATCATCATCATCATACACCATTTTGAGCGTGGCCGTTGCCAGTACCTCCTGACTGGCCTTCGTGCCGGTGGCACGTAAAAACACCCATTACACTCTCGGAGTGGTTGGCGTTAGGAAGGGCATCCAGCTGTAGAAACCCTGCCAGATCAGATTGGAGCCTGGTGCAGCTATCTGGTTCGCCAGTCCTCAGTCAAATTGTCCAATCCATGCTAACATGGAAAGTGGACGTTAAACAATGATGATGATCATCATCATCATCAGTAATAATAATAATATTTTGTCTTGTGCCATCCTTAATGTTTTTCTTAATGTAAACCCTTTGTGGTTAATTAAGAAATCATCATCATCATTGAGTAGGAGAGCAGCACTTGCCATCAAAGTGATGCTGGGGTGCAAATATACGAAGCCCAATACATCCATATGTCTACTTGTCTGATAAGGATACACCAGGCACATGCATCACAACCACATGTGCACGGCATGTGACATGGCAATTTCATATCATATCAAATAACATATGATCTTGTAGGTGGGGTCCAGTTAGAATTTTCTTCAAGTCAAGCAGCCCATTCCGTTCAAAAGGTCCCTGAATAAAGGTTGTTTAAGGATGATGAATGCAACACTCATGTTTCAGGAGAGAATTTTTCAAATCTTAAAGAATCGCTCTCAAACCATGGCTGTGATGCCCCCACCACTAGTCCTGCACTGAGGGACATGTTCAACTGGTTAAGGGCAAACATATTCTTATCCCATGTTGTAAACATTGGTCCATCGCCTATAAAGGTCCTCTTGCAGTTACAGCAAACATTGTTACACAATATTTTGTGAAAATACCCAAGTAAAATATTCTATCACATTCAAAATATTCATACTGCCTACTAGTTCAGAGGAACAGAGACCATTGTTGTTGCAGTAGAAGAAACAAGGAGTAGATTCCACACATAGGTGGGCTGATGAATGTAATGCATTTGTCATTGTTATACTACACTCTCGGAGTGGTTGGTGTTAGGAAGGGCATCCAGCTGTAGAAACTCTGCCAGATCAGATTGGAGCCTGGTGCAGCCTTCTGGTTTGCCAGTCCTCAGTCAAATCGTCCAACTCATGCTAGCATGGAAAGCAGACGTTAAACGATGATGATGATGATAACAATATACCTTTTACTTGTTTCACTCATTTGACTGCTGTCATGCTGGGGCACTGCCTTGAGGGGTTTTAGTTGAACAAATTGATCCCAGGACTTTTTTGTTCTTTTAAAGCCTGGTACTTATTCCATCAGTCTCTTTTGTCAAACTGCTAAGTTATGAGGACGTAGACACACCAACACTGGTTCTTAAGCATGGGTGGGGGACAAACACATGCAAAGACATACACACATAGTTATGTACAGGTGTGGCTGTGTGGTAAGACATTTGCTTCCCAACCACATGGTTTCAGGTTCAATCTCACTGCATGGCATCTCAGGCAAATGTCTTCTACTAGCCTTGGGCTGACCAAAGCCTTGTGAGTAGATTTGGTAGATGGAAACTGAAAGAAGCCCGTCGTGTATGTATATATATATATATATATATATATGTACATATTTGTGCGTGTCTGTGTTTGTCTCCACCACCATTGCTTGAAAATTAATGTTGGTGTGTTTACATTCCCGTAACTTAGCCATTTGGCAAAAGAGACAAAGAATAAGTCCTGGGGTCAATTTCTTCAACTAAAACCCTTTAAGGCAGTGCTCCAGCATGGCTGCTGTCAAATGACTGAAACAAGTAAAAGAATATATTCCATCCATGATGTGATAAGTTTGTCTCAGCATATGAATATATTAACAGGTGTTGGTTACCCTGTCTCTTCATTTTGTATCTTCTCTATACAAGTGTGTTTCATGTTTATCAATGAAGGTTACAGTGATTCCATGTGATTTTCTTTGCAATTCAATTTTTGTGTGCTACATACTTTTTGGCATTGTCTTGACTTCTAGCCTTTACGTTAAAGGTTGCAGTTAAATAAGTTACGGGGTGTATGTTTTAAGATCTGATTGTACGTTCTCACATCTATGTATGCATATGTTCTCTCTCTTTCTCCTCCTCTCTTCCTTATGTTTCTGTCTTACTCCTACACTCCTGTCTTCTGTGTGTGTTTGTCAATGAATGAATTTGCTTACACAGAATGAAATAAATGAAATTTCAAGTAATATCTAGGTGGTAGTTGGCTTCTAACCTTCTAGGAAGATTACTGAAAGATAAGTTATTATAAATGTGTGTTCAGGTCTCTCTCTCTCTCTCTCCTTGTCACTTTTCATCATCATCATCAGTAGCAGCAACATTTAACATCCGTTTTCCATGCTAGCATGGGTTGGATGGCTTGACAGGAACTGGCATGGCCAGGGGTCGCACCGGGTTTGATAGTCTGTTTTAGCTTGGTTTCTATGGTTGGATGCCCTTCCTTATGCCAATCACTCCACAGAGCCTACTGGGCATTTTTTACATGGTACCAGCACCTACACCAATGAATTTTATGTGGCACCTTGGTTTTAGGATCTCAGTTCTGTTGTGGTGGGTAGGAAGTATCTTCTACTATAACCTTGGGCCGATCAAAGCCTTGTGAGTGGATCTGGTGAATGGAAGCTGAAAGAAACCCATTGTATATATATATATATATATATATATATATATATATATATATATATATATATATATATGTATGTATATATATATATATATATATATATATATATATATATATATATATATATATATGTATGTATTTGTGACCCCACCATCTCTTGGCAACTTATGTTGGTGTGTTTATGTCCCTGTAACTTAGCGACTCGGCAAAAGAGACCAGTAGAATAAGTACTAGGCTTACAAAGAATAAGTCCTGGGGTCAATTTGTTTGACTAAAGGCGGTGCTCCAAGATGGCCACAGTTAAATGACTGAAACAAGTAAAAGAAAAAATGCAGAAAGAAATACACAGATGTTTTAAACATCTGGACAGCTATCTCTGACTAGTATGCCAGGCAAAGTGCTTTGCTTCATGTCGTCTGTCTTTATGTTCTGAGTTCAAATTCTGTCAAGGTCAACTTTACCTTTCATCCTCTCACAGTTGATAAAATAAGTACCAGTTAAACACTGGGGTCAATGTAATCAACTTACACCTCCCTTAAAATTGCTGGCCTTGTGCGGAAATTTGAAACCAATATTATAAGCAAGTACCATACTATAGGTGCAATTATGTTGGCATGGTTAGTATGTAACTTAGATTCAGTTTCCTTCCCATACATTATTAAGGCACATGGAAAAGGATGAACATCTCAGCTCATTTCCTCTTTATTCTTAAGACTAATAAAATTAGTAACACTTAGATGAGAAAGAACATTTTCAAGGTAGTGGGTATTATACATGTATACAGTGAAGCTAATTGCATAAAAGAAACCTTGCTTTCTACTGCATAAAGACTCAAAATGAAAGGCAATTATCAAACAAAAGGTGATAAGGTTACATGTACTTCCTTTTGCTTGTGTGAAAGTCAATATTTCCATATAGTTCTTCAATTACAGGTTTCTCATAACTAAACACAATATTGAATTTTAGTACATCTTTGTTTTCATTGTACTACAATTCAATATTGTGATCTTTTCACATGAATTATCTGTCTAATATATCAGTGAGAGAGAAGCATTATCAACAATGTCTTTTTTAGATATTTATTCTAGATTTGTTTTGTAGTTTTTCTTTTGCTAATTAAAGATTAAAAGAAATTACATCATGTGCTGTAGAGATGAGTTTTATCTTATTAATCATGTCTGATAAGTATGTGTGTGTGTGTACAGTAATGGTGTGCACGATGGTGTCGCATAAAAAGTACACTCTGTAAAATGATTGGCATTGGGAAGGGCATCCAGCTATAGAAACCGAGCCAAAACAGTCTATGGAACCTTGTGTGGCCCCTGGCTTTGCCCGTTTCTGTCGGGCCATCCAACCCATGCTAGCATGGAAAACAGACGTTAAATGTTGATGATGATGATTGATGATATACATGTTACCTTACTTGGAAACAGTAAAAAATTGGTGACTGGAAGGGCTGTAGAAAATCTACTCACCAAATTCTCTCAGACCCTTGCGAGCAAGGAAAAGTGAATGTTAAAACAACAATGCATAAGACAAATGAAATGGTGCTAAGCATTTTGCCTGCTATGCTAACGATTCTGCCAGCTCACTACCTTATAGTAGATTGAAATATTGGTTTCAAATTTTGGCATACTGCCAGCAGTTACAGGGGAGTGAGAAAGTTGATTACATTGACTCTAATGCTCAACTGTTACTTATTTTATTGATCCCGAAAAGATGAAAGGCAAAATCGACCTTGGTGGAATTTCAACTCAATGAAATGCTAAGCATTTTACCCAGCATGTTACCGATTCTGCCATCTTGCCACCCTAACAACCATTAATATTGTTATTGACATTGAGGAGTTGGTCTGGCAAAATTATTGATTCTTCCATGTTCTGAAATCAAGTCCTGCTATAGTTAGCATTACTTTTCAACTCCTGTAGGCTCGATACCATATTTCTCCGGCATACAAGTCAAATTTTTCAGACCAAAATTTACAGCCCCAAAAAAGGTAGGATGCCAACTTATATGCCAGAAAATATGATGAGTCTTTTATTGGAATCATTTCAGTCAATGATACTCCACCCACAAGAAATTTGTAGCCTTGTGCCATTGTAAGAACTACTGCTACATTGTATTTTGAAATTCTTCTTCTTCAGCTGTTGCCTCTTGATGACATCGAAACTAGTAATGTGACGATGAAAGAAAAGAACGATAAGGTTTGTTACCAGAGTGTATAATATTTTTTTTTTATTTTCTTTTCCTTGAGAAATTTTTATTGTCATATAGAAATAAATTTTAGGTCAAATCAACTGTCTGAAAGAAAATATAATTGATAACTAAAATATGTATTTGATCTAACACTTACTAATGTAATTAGAAGATTGTTAATCCTGTTACCGGAATGGCATCTTATGATATTTTTTTTGTTTTTGTTGGAGCAGCTTTTATCTTTATTATGAATTGTGGGTGGGATGGGAACTCTGGATGGTATAAGAAACGGAGAACTGTTTTGTTTTATTTTAAATCAGAGGGTGTATATCAATACTGTCTAAAGTTTGTATTACTTCTTTTGTAACAATAGTTTTAAGTGATTGTATATGGCCTAATACTGATAATTTAGCCTTCTTTTACCAGGAGATTGGAACTATTCCTAGACGGCCTATGTCTATGGTGCCATTAGGAGAAGAAGAAAAGGGAAATGATCCATTACTTAGGTTAGTCTTTGTTATTATTATTATTACCATTATTATTGTTAAAGCAGTGAGCTGACAGAATTGTTAACATGCTGGGTAAAATGCTTAGTGGTATATTGTCCACCTTTACATTCTGAGTTCAAATTCTGCCGAGGTTGACTTTGCCATTCATCCTTTCAGGGTTGATGAATTAAGTACCAGTGAAATACTGGAGTCGATGTAATTGATTAGTCCCCTCCCACTAAATTTCAGCCCTTGTACCTTTAGTAGAAAGGATTATTATTATTATTGTTAATTGGTTTAAGGCAGTGAGCTGGCAGAACCATTAGCACACCAAACAAAATGCTTGGCAGCATTTCATGTCTTTACATTCTGAGTTCAAATTCTGCTGAGATTGACTTTACCTTTCACCCTTTTGGGCTCAAGGAACTAAGTACCAGTTGAGTACTGGGGTTGATATAATTGACTTAACCCCTCCCCTAAAGTTGCTGGCCTTGTGCCAATATTTGAAACCATTATTATCAATTGGCTTGATCTGGAAGAAAGGTTCTATGCACATGGCTTTTGCAGACATAACAAGACTTATGAGATCAGCGTGTTGCTAATGAACAAATGCAAGTTGGTAGCTGCTAGGAAAACATGGATAGGGAAGGAATTTCAGAGAGATAATATTCTTGAGATGTAGGAATTGGTGGAAGGATTAGTCCCGGATCTAGAGATGGTATGCTACATCATCATCATAACTCCATCGCAAATAATTTCCTGTCTAACCCATACTGCCATGGAAAAACTGATGTTAAATAAAATAATGTATATGTAGAGATATATTCTATAAACTGTACCTCCATACTTAATACAAATGTTCTGGCGCCACATAAGAAGTACTCAATATACTCTGCAAAGTGGCACAGGAAGGAAGTGATTGGTAGAGACAGTAGATGGGAGAAGATGTGTGAGTATAAATAACATTGTGTAACACAATTTTTGTCCTTGGGTACAATTGTTACAGTGCCTTGCGAAAGTCTACACCCCCTTTGAAAATTTATATATTTTGTATAATTTAACAGGGAACAACACATTTTTTTCAATTCCAATGATTGTTAAATAATAAGCAGAGCCATCACACTTTCCTTTGATATAAAAATTACATTTTAAAAATTTCACACTGATTCTTAAAATCATATAACTTAGAAAAATGTCTTTGCAAAAGTGGCTAATATTTCCTTCAAACTTTACTTTTCCTAGATGTCTTGCAAACAACTTGCACATGCAAGTGCTACCAGTTGAGAACTCTGCATACCGGAAGCCAGCAAATGTATGGGCTTTATTGAAACCCTCAAAAATCCTTCTCAACATATGGTTATGATGCTCCCCAACTACTCTTGCTCATGATCAGAGATGCACATATTGTCAGCCACTAAGGGACATGTTCAAGTGGTTAAAGTCAAACAACTGACAAGCAAATCTGTGGTATTTAAGACAAATATTTGCTATAACGATATTTCTGCTTCAGCAGCTCAGCACTGAATCTGTTTGAAATGTAATGGAAAATAGGTCAGTTTCAAAACATTGATGTCCAGATGACAAAAGCAAAGTTTGAAGGAATAGTAGTCATTTCTTTTGGTTTCTTCTAGATAGAAGCAAATAGGAAATTATACTTACTGATCAAAGACAAAATTAAAAGTTTTGTTACACAGTGTAATTCATTGAATATGGTGCGTGTGTACACAAGTGTCTATTTTTATTTGTGCAGTCAGGTTTGCGTCTTACTGTAGTTTGTTGGTGTTGAATTTGAGACATAGAATTAGTGAGGCATGTATATAGTGTAGAATTAGAAAATACCACAATATTTGAACATGCAAATTAATGTCTTGTTATTAATTATAACAAAATGTATTCACCTCACTCCGTAGAACTCTTTATTGATTTTGTTGTGTCTACGGAGAGTCATTATGCCAATATTATTAACACAGGCACTATTTCAGTCCCACTCTTTTATTATTAGTTTCTTATTAGTCAGTTGGTTAAATATACAACTAATTGATTGTTTGTTTAACTTGGTAAGTCATTTATTTTGTTTTGTTTATCAAAGTTCTTTCATTGCTACTTGTAACTTTATCAGTGACTTTTGACTTAGTCCAAAGGTTGCAAGAACTTTGACAAACAAAAACAAAACAAATGACTTACTGTTTGACCAAATTAAACAAACAATCATTTAGTTAGTTGGATATTTAACCAGTTGACTAATAATAAAGGAGTGGAATTGAACCAATGTGTGTGTTCATAATATTGACATAATGACTCTCTGTAGACTAAACAAAATTTGTTTCAACACATGAATTCACATAAAGAATCTTGCAATGCGGATAGAAAAATGAAGTAGAATAAGCTCTTTATTGATTGATATTCCAGTAAGACTGGTGAACTTCTTGGAAACCGTAACGACTTCCGACTGAACACAAGTCAAGTCAATTATGACAGTTGTCTTTTACTGGAGGCTTCTGCACATTTCCTTTCTGGCTTACCAAATTCTACCAACAAAGAAACTACTGGTGAGTATGACTTATATTTTGGTTACTGCTCAATATTAATCTGTATAAGATCATACAACATATTTGGTGCAAACAGTGACTGCAGTGTTTGTGTAATGTCAAACTTCCACTTATTTCTGTTTTTCACATGACAAGTGTGTAGTTTTCTGCCTGCTATTAAGTTAGAACTTCATTACAAACTACGTTTGTCTGCTTTAAACTCTTTCTAAATTTCACAGCCCTTGAATTGACTCTAAATTATCAGCATACATCCAGACGCTTGTTCATCTTGTGTATTATCATCATTGCTTTAACATCCACTTTATCATGGTTGCATAGGTCGGACAGATTTTATAGATTTTCTGTGGCTGGTGGTTGTTCTTGTTGTCAAACCATACCTGTTTCCAAGCAAAGTAATATTTCCCCATAGCCAGACATGTTTTCACAGAATATTGGAAGTTTCAGGTGTGGAAGCAAGGATTAAAATTGGAGGGCCTTAGAGTCAACCTAGCTAATACCAAAGTCTTAATAAGTAGGAATGCAGACAAACCACAAACCCCTTCAGGTAGATGGCCCTGCCCGATCTATATAAAAGGCGTAGGTAGTATTTCAAGATATTTTTATGTAATTTTGGTAAATATATTTGTTAAAATGAGATGCCAGTGTAATTTAGACAACACTTTATTCAACTAGAATAAGCTCTTTATTGATTGATATTCCAGTAAGACTGGTGTACTTCTTGGAAACCATAATGACTTCCGACTGAACACAAGTCACGTCGATTATGATAATTGTCTTTTACTGGAGGTTTCTGCACATCTCCTTTCTGGCTTACCAAATTCTGGCTGGCTAGCTGTACAATATATTTATTTATTTATAAAACAATTTTCTCTCTATGTTTTTCATTAGCATCTTCCCACGTACCAACAACGGTCATTAGAGAAAATACTGAATCAGATAACATCATTGAAAATTATGATAATCCTGAAATTGATGACTCCATGGATGATATTCCTCCACCTGAAGTCTCAACAAAGGTATTGTAATGAGACTATTTTAATTTTTACTGTAATTAACCAAGTATTGATTATTTCCAGAAAAGTGATGATGTTTTACTTAATTGTTTCTAAAATACCATTATTTTGGCATAGGCTGTTGAAGAAGAAGATACTGCAAAACGGAGCTCAGAACGGTTACAAGAAAGAGCAAACAAAATAAAAGAGAGGATGGCCAAAGATAAAGAAAAAGTATGTGTATGTAGCATGACATGAGTTTTATATGTATTTCTATCTGTGTGTCTGTCATTATGTAATACAGGAAGAGGTTATGCTGTTTGCATTTATCAATTCTTCACTAGATAAGTTATCTTAAATAAATTTGTTCAGTCAGTTTGGTGTATGTTAACTCCCAAAGTGAAAGCTTTTTATTTATTCTCTTAGAAACTAAAATGCCATGCATACATACTTGCATATGCATGCATGTATTCACAGCTTTTATAATAAAGTATATATATATATATAAATGTGCATGTATATGTGTGTGTGTGTGTACCCTTGCCTAGACAATACATGATCATAAATGAGATTCATTATCATCATTGTCATTGTCCTTCTCCGCCAACAGGGAGAGAGTTGGAGACAAGAAGAATATCTAGCCATAGAAAATTTGCTCCAACAAATTCTCTCTGGACCTTATGATCGTAGAAAAGTGGATGCTAATTGATGATGATGATATATATATATATATATATATATATATATATATATATATATATATATATATATATGTATACATGTATTTCTTCTCAACTACTATAGCCCCAGGCTGACCAAAACTTTGTGAGTGGATTTGGTTAACGGAAACTGAGAGAAGCTTGTTGTATGTCTTAATGTCTGTGTTTGCATTTGTGAGTTTGTATTTCTCTTGCATTTTCTGGTTTGTAAACAATGAGTTCCTGATGATGTCATTTGCTTGCAGCCTAATGCATAAGCATGTTTGGGCTATTTGTGATGTCTTGACATGTTATATGCTCTTTGTAAGCAAAAGGGCCAAAATAAATCCTGGCTGACTGACTGACTGGCTCTCTCTCTCTCTCTCTCTATCTCTATCTCTCTCTCTCTCTCTCTCTCTCTCTCTCTCTCTCTTTCTCTCTCTCTCTCTCTCTCTCTCTCTCTTTCTCTCTCTCTCTTTCTCTCTCTCTCTCTCTCTCTCTCTCTCTTTCTCTCTCTCTCTCTCTCTCTCTCTCTCCCCTTATATATGCATACACATAAAGGCTTTCACATAATTTTTTGTTGTACTAAGTTATTTGTCAGCTCCTCCAAATCAGAAAGCATTCAGTTTTAAAGTTAATTTACCCTTTTACTTTGTCAATTAAAAAAAGAAGTAAAAAATGGACTGGAGAGGATATGATATCAGTCATAAATTGGTTTGTCATTATAATGTGAAACTTTACTTTGCTAGAGTGTTGATCCATGGTTATGTCAAGATCCTTATGAACAGAAAAGTAAAACCGAAAAACCTTTCAAGAAAGGTGAGTATTTTATTAATCTTCAAATATTTGACTGCTCAGATTTCTATTCTGGGATAACTATCACCACTGTTACTGTCAGTTTGGTTATTGTTGCTCATCATCACCATTGTTTCCCACCTCTTCTATCATTCCATGTTCCTTAATATGTTGTGTTCTATAAGTGTCACAAGAAGAGTAATGTTCTCTTGTTACTATAACTAAAACAATACTGGAAATTGTATTTTGTGTTTGGAACATTTTACAGGTGAGTTAATAAATAGTTAATGAAGAATAAGATATATATATGTGTGTGTGTGCATATATATATATATATATATATATATATATATATATATACTTTATTTAAAAGCAGCAGAAATATAACAAATAAACCATTAGTCTGAGTTTCACGTTCCCGTTCATCGGACAGTTTTGTGCTTACTCCGGTATATATATATATATATATATATAATTATAAATTTCCATGGCACTAAGTATGAATATCGGAAATATAGAGGAAGTTAATTATTTGAACATATTTTTTATTGATTTGTTTGTTAGTCAAACAACCAGCAGATTAGTCAACCATACATGTAAAATCACAGATCATTGTATGGTTGAAAGGAGTTATTAAAACTGAAAAGAAAACAATATTTCAATGTAGTCTTAAATTATTGACCCTTTTTTTTTTTTTGTTTAGTTTCATGAGGAGAAATGGTATTCATCTCGGCCTTTTTCACACTGTTATCATCAATGTGGTTAATGTTTAGCTTGCACTTCTGTTTGTTGTTGCTTACAGAAAAAACAACCAGTAAAAATGAAGAGATGGTGATGTCAGTATTGGTTTTAGATTTTGCGAGAGCGGGTAGTACTTATTTTATCAACCCTGCTAAAAGGATGAAAAACAGAAGTCGACCTCAGCAGAATTTGAACTCAGAACATAAAGATGAACAGAATGCCACTTAGCTAACAATTCTGCCAGCTCACCACCTTGAATGGTTTTATCAATATTTTGATTCTTGATTGAACAAAAAGCTAATTGTCTAAAGGTGGGAGAATAGTTACTGTGTTGATGTACATAATAGGATTTATTTAAGTATAATCTACTTGCCTAATACTTAGACCCTTCACTCCCTATCAAGCATAGGCCATCAACTACTTTGCTCCATTGTTCTTGATTCTGGGTTGTCGTTATATACTTCCCTTCAGTTGGATCCTTGCCTCCTTGCATTTTCCATTCAGATTTTGCTGCACCATGTTGTCTGTTTCCCTGAAGAAAGGCCTTTTTCTCCCAAGTCTTGTTGAGTTTGAATTATCATTGATGCCTCTGTAACTTTGCTTCTTCCTAGGTAGGAGTGTTGGTCTATAATAGTCTGACCTCTATCCTTTGACCTGTCCAGCATGGGAGGCTCTACTAGAAGTTTGCACTCCACTGGCATAGCTCTGTGTCATTGAGGTACACATGCCACCAAACTGCAACAAGACTGGACCTTGTGGCAGTTAAGTATAATCTGCTGAGACAGGTTATATTTAATACTTTAAAGTATTTAGTCCAATGTTTTACCATTTTTTCTAACCTCACTACCCAATAAGTCATTAATGTTATAGATTTCTTATTTTAATGAGATAACTTTGTAACAAGATCAGATATATTTGACAAAGTTGACCCAATGTTTTACTAAGTACATGTTTTATTGATTTATTGATTCTGAATGTATGAAAGATGTGTTGAATTCAGCAGGATTTGAACTCAGAAATGGCTCAAATGCTGTAACAATTACCACTGCTCTATCCTGTAAAGTACTAATACTGCCTGAACAGTAGACAACACATCCTTCTTTACTATTTCAGACATAACAAGTTTCAAACTGTATGAAAAAGTTACCAAACTTCCTGTTGATTTGAATGTCATCTTTGGTTGCAGGTAAAACTTTCCGAATTCCTGAAATTGTGGATGACAAGAAACAGAAAAGTAAGAAACGGAAAAAAGAGCCAATTACAGAAGAAAAACCTGAGATTAATTTAGAACCAATTGAAGATTTTGTTGCCAACACCTGTAAGTTTTAGTTATTCTCATTACCAATATTTAATTTGTAAGAAATGTTTCTTATGTGAGAGCTTGGCTCTGTAAAACGCTGGGCTTGGTGTTAAGTTCAGTTGTTCACTATGTTCATACTCCACTACCAGTGTGTGACCAGAGAGGTAAAGCTATATTTGTTGCTCAATATAAATCATTGTATCACTGAATGGGAATGGATCATAGATTTTTCAACACTTCATCCCATAAATGATGGAAACCATTTTTTTCTCACTGAAACCGGAAGGTTGAATTTAATTTAATTGCAATCACTTTAGCCTCCATAACAAAAATTTAATAAGTATTCATTAGCAGGTATCATTGTGTGGTAACAAAAGTCATTTTGCAACCATTGTAGTTTTGGATTCAGTCCTGCTGCATGTTGAGTGACTTTTACTGTAGCCTTGAGTCAACCAAATCTTTGCAAGTAAATTTGATAGAAGCTGTTCAGCAAAAGAAGCCCATAGAATAAATATCAGACTTCAAAAAAAAAATAACCACATTGGTTGATTTGTTTGGCTAAATCCTTCAAGATGATGCCCCAGCATGGCTACAATCAAATGACTGAAACAAGTAGAAAATAAAAGAACACATCCATTAAACATAATATTTATGCCAAGTTATAGGTGAGGATTTATAATCAATAAAATTAATAATGTTGACAATGTTATTGAGTGAAAAACTATTTAATTAGTTTCGGCTGTGTGATAAGTAAGTAGCTTGCTTACCAACCACATAGTTCTGGGTTCAATCCCACTGCGTGGCACCTTGGGCAAGTGTCTTCTACTATAGCCTCGGGCCGACCAAAGCCTTGTGAGTGGATTTGGTAGACAGAAACTGAAAAAGAAGCTCATCGTATATATGTGTGTGTGTGTGTGTGTATGTATATATATATATATATATATATATATATATATATATATATATATATATGTATGTTTGTGTCTGTGTTTGTCCCGCAACATCGCTTGACAACCGATGCTGGTGTGTTTATGTCCCCGTAACTTAGCGGTTCAGCAAAAGAGACTGATAGAACAAGTACTAGGCTTCCAAAGAATAAGTCTTGGGGTCGATTTGCTTGACTAAAGGCAGTGCTCCAGCATGGCCACAGTCAAATGACTGAAACAAGTAAAAGAGTATAACTTAGACGATAAGAATTAGATGTTTGCATTAACATTGTTTAGTGCTGCTTTAAAATTGATGTAGTAATTTTGTGTATTGGTTGTAAATAGTAACATGAATACATAGGATATGACCGATGGAGGCCTAAGAAGAAGAAGTAAGAATTATTGGATGTAATTAAGGTTATTTTGTTGACAGGATATATTTGATATTTCTTCATTTGTGGACATTTAGCAGATAGTGTTTTTTTTTTGTTTTTTTTTGTCTTGCTAAGTCTGGAAGCAGTGCCGTATCCATGGCCTTCAGAATTCCTCCCAAACCAATGAGACTGATGTCATTAAAATTTTTCTTGAACCTTTGCAAGTCAGCCTGAGAAAGGAGCAAATTTCAGAGGGTTGACGTTTGGGGAATGAAGGACTAAGCATAGTGATTGGTGTTGGGGTTGGGCAGGTTGGAACAAAAAGTATCGTGTGAGGAAGAGGGGGTCAGAAATACCTGAGTGAAAGTGGTATGAGCCTGGCCAGCTCTGAAGAGCAGAACTCATTATAATAGCAGTAGAAAAGGTAAGAAAGAAAGAAAGAGAGAGAGAGAGATTTATGTGCTTGTGTTTTGAGGCTGAGTGTATTTATGAGTGGCTTTGTGACATTTTGCTGAGTGGCCTTTTTTCTAAATGCAATCTGGGGTCTCTTGCATGATGCAGTGGCACCTTCCAAAATGTAATTTATGCATTTTTTCCACAAAAATAAAAATAAACTTTAGGAGTACATAAATTACATGAGTAGATTGTTTCTGAATTTGTTTAGAAATTTTTTTTTGTTGCAAAAGACATACAAAATGTAAACATTTGTACCGGAAGTTGACTCAATTAATGTCAAAATAGGTTTTTACAGAAAAAATAAGAGCTTAAATATAATGAAGTTGACTTTTATTTATGCTGGACAGTATAATGCTTGCTTTTTCTGTATAAATTTACTAAAACCATTAAATGGTTAACTACTTTTTGAAGTCTGACGTTCATGCTGGTAATCATGGTCTGGGCCATATTTTACTCGGTTGAGTAAAGTGTCATCCAAGCTGATGTTAATTGATTATTAAACTTAATTTGCAACACCTGTGCATATTTATCAGCTTTGGTTTTGTTGATAATTGTTTTCAACAACTTTTCTTGTGATCATGGTTTGAAAAGACATACAACAGTATGATAAAAATCAGACATTATCTCTTGTAGGCAAGAAATGTAAAATAAAGTTCATTATAAACAACACAAACACTTTGTAATTTAATAGCTTTTAATGTGATACCTGTTAAACAGAAATTATTTTTATTTAATGAAAATTTAATAAAATCTAATCATAAGTAAGTGAAATTATGCTAAATACAACAAAATTGAAAACCTTTTCTCCCTGCCATATTAGCAATTCTGAAAACTTTTGGGTGCAAATTTTACATGAGTAGCTTTTTATAACAATTTTTATCCTGAAAATCACCTGCATAAATTATACAGGTGCACAAATTACATGGGTTTTTATGGTAGTTATTTTTTATGAAAGAAATATAACTTTTATATGTAATTTTTAAGAGACAGTAGAATTTTTATTCAAAGTGATTTAATCTATAATTTCTGGAAAAAGAATATTTTAAATTTGAAAAGTAGTTTTTACAAATGAAATAAGTAAATAAGGAGTTTTTCATGTAGTCACTTTCTTAATCTTTTTTTTTATTTTTCAGTATTTTCCTATAAACATAAATTACAGAAGAATCTGCGAGATTCTTGTCTTCCAGAGTTTGAAAGAATGTGTTGGACGAAACTTTCTGAACGTCAAGCTCGAAGGAAAACTGAAACTAAAGCTATGGTCAGTGTTTTTTTTACATTATACTTCTATGAAATGTCTATAATTTTCTTAAAATTGAATGTGGCTGGAAAAGAGACAACTGTGAAGTTAACCTTTTTAGCTCTGCATGCAGGGAGATAACCAGAGTCTGTACCACAAAAATAAACACAAAAATGCAAGTTTCAAATAAAATGAAATTTATTGAAAGGTACTAAGCAGAAGTTTCTAGAAATTGATATTATCTGGAATTGGAAACCTGTCCATCTAATACAGATATTATATTTCTACTACTGTCAGCTGACTGGGAATCATACACCTTCCTGCGAGATATATCATTTTTATTTGCCACTTGGAATTTTTCATCTTCAATTGTCTCCAAGTTATTCCCATTAATCTTTATCAGAATCTTCGAAATTTATAGTATCTCATTGGTTGTAAACTTAACCTTTTGAGTTTTGTTCCTAGAGTGTTTGGTTGCAGTGAGCATCATAGTAAAGAAATTGGGAAAAAATATTTAAAACATCTAAACACATTATCTGCAAACAGACATCTTTAAACAGACCAATTCTGCATTGACGGTTTATTTTTACTCCAACTGAATGATCTGTTTTTAGTTTGACTAGGTTTTAAAATGGGGTTTACAAATTCCTGTTACACTGGGATTTTGGATGAGTGCCAAGTCTGACATTCTTAGTAAACTAAGAATACATTCTGATACAAATTGTCAATAGTAGTTCTTGTGTCATATCATTCATTGAGACAGTATTACATATTTGAAATTATTAATTACACCTACACCTATGATGACATGTAAAGACTTTTGAATTAAGTCTGATATCTTATAAAAATTGGCTTCACTGACCACAAAGAGATGAGTTTTGAACTGTTAAAACAAGAGATCAAAACACAAACTAAATACTGAAAAGTACATGGTTCAATAGCCCGTTTTTACCAATTTTTTACCAATTACTATAATACATTACTTTTATATTATCTTTTGTTCCAAGTGTAATTTTATATTGAAAACATTTTAGTAGAATGTTTGGGGACTGAAATAGTTTACAATACTTTGTGTATGGCCTTTGATTTAATCTTCATCTGATTTCTTTTCCATTATTTTCTCTAATATAAATATATCCTTCTTTTTAGGAAACAATTTTAGAGCAAAAAATACTGGATGGCGAAAATCTGGAAGATGGCTTTGAAATTGGTGCAGGTAATTTGATTCTCATAAATATGAGTTTTACTTGTGATATAATGTTGGTAGCAATGGTGCATCGCCGAGTGGTTTGGGTGTCGCACTTACAATCTCAAACCAGGTGATGTGTTGTATTCTTGATCAAAATACATCAGCTCGCATTGCTTTACAATCACTTTGACGTGTAACATATAGAACACTGTGCACTTGTACAGGCAACGTTGATTTGATGGAAGGAGTGAGCATAGCATAAACATTTGATCACTATAAACAAATCATCTGTGCAGGTTGTTCAGCAAGAAATTACAGAGCTGTCTTTTTTTTGGACTTGAGATTACCATTAAAACTGCTCAGAGTATGAAGTGAGGGTGAACAGCTCAGAAAGGGTAACTGCTATTTGAGTGAGAAGTCTGGCAGTCAGGACATGTAATTGAAATTTTAACTCTAATAAGAACTGAAGGTTTAATATTAATGGAATATTGTTAATGATGGTATTACAAAAAGATATTTTTTTAATCTGCTTTGGTTTTGACATCTGGGAAATAACATCTATCCTGTTGGTTCTGAAATTATAAGAAACATCCTCACCTGACTTTCTGACATTGTTCAGAATCTTGCCATTTGGAAGCAGCAACAAAGCATAACTTCAGGTGCATATTTTTGTATATGAGATTTTCCACTACTGCAATTTATTTTTAAAAAATCATGTCTGAATAGGTTATCAATGTACTTGTGTGTTTGATCTGTGCTCTCAGAACTCACTATCTTTATTCAACATAAGTATGTATGATATTGATACCTTGACTTGATTAGATGGAAATACCATATCTTTCTTACATATGTTGTAATTTTTGTGGACTAACTTAGTGAAATCTAGGTTTTGTTCCATTGCTTTTACATTTCTCTTTCTTTTCAGATTTGAATACAGCAAGTGGAGGTGATGATGATGATAATGATGACAACATTGTAGGGCCCGTCTTGAATCTTCAAGATGACTTATTTGACATTGAAGATGATTCTCCTATTACTGGTTTGTTTTTACTTTAAGAACATAAAACCTTTACTGTAGTTTTGCTTTGATTATTTTGTATAATTATTTAAAGTTGGCCTTTGACTAAATTGAATCATGTTTGATCTTAGTTTTCATCTGATTTATTCAATAAGCAACTGTGAAATTTTAACTTTGTTAGATTTAAACTGAGAAATATTTTGAACCAAATGATAAGTATTTTACACTGAGAGTTTAAATAACTTGATTTAAGCTGTAAATCTAAACCCTTGAAATTGTCAAATAGCAATAGATGAGAAATGGTTAGTTGTAATATTGATAGCTTTCCTACAGATATTTAATGGGTGGTGTGGTTCTTGTTTGAGGGATGTGTTTATAGTTGTATGTTCTATCACAAATTACTTAACTATAAAGAGGCACCTATTGTGACAGTTGAATTGAGACAAAAAGAGTTATGTACCTTGTTTAGTGTTGTATAAATGAAACAGTTCTAAATAAGAGAAAGTTGTTAATTTAGCTGACTGTAAACTTACTGTCGCACTATCAGCTTACTACACCCGTTACAAAAGAAATGGTTATTTCCAATTGGCCTGGAAAAATGTTAGATAAAATTGGTTTCAATGGGATTGGGATTAAACAGAGAAGTTAGAAGGTAAATTTGTAGCACTTTGTTGGGTGCTCAACTGTTTCACCAATGGTTAGGAATGGTAAGACATGAAATTTTCTCTTGGAACATATTTCTTTGTATCATGTAAAAGAAATAAGCTCTTCATTCTGATTCCTGTTTCACTTCAGTTATTGAACATCAAAGTTTCCCCATCTCTATAAATTCGAAACTTTGAATCACATGGGGCAATATTTTATGTGTCTGCAGTGGAACTCTTGGACAATTTTCTAACTTATTGCAGTAGTAAAATAACACTTTTACTCAAACGAACTTGCTATTTTTCTTCTCTTTTCTTTTTTTTTCTTCTTTAAGAAGAATCCAAGCGTGGTGAACCTGTGAGCAGTTATGAGCATTTAGTCCAGAAACACATTGTAAGTATTAAATTTAACAGCTATATTTTACATTTAAACCAAAAGGTTGTAAAAATGTGTTTAATTGATGAAAGACAAGAAGTGATTAAAAATGCTGGATTTGATTCAGGTGTAATCCTTGCCTTCTTGCAAAATAGGCAAAGACATGCTTTTAGGACTAGATATATGTCAGGTTCATAACTATTTAAGGCATTTTATTTAGTATTTTTCAGTTCATTTAATTCTAAATACTTTAGCTCATCAAGCTATTTATTTTAGATTCTAGATCTTCTAAGAATGTTACCTATGATAGTTTGGCCTTATATTTTAATGCTATTGAATACTAGACTAGGGTGGAGGCGCAATGGCCCAGTGGTTAGGGCAACGGACTCGCAGTCATAGGATCGCGGTTTCGATTCCCAGACCGGGCGTTGTGAGTGTTTATTGAGCGAAAACACCTAAAGCTCCACGAGACTCTGGCAGGGGATGGAGGCGAACTCTGCTGTACTCTTTCACCACAACTTTCTCTCATTCTTACTTCCTGTTTCTGTTGTGCCTGTAATTCAAAGGGTCAGCCTTGTCACACTGTGTCACGCTGAATATCCCCCGAGAACTACATTAAGGGTACACGTGTCTGTGGAGTGCTCAGCCACTTGCACGTTAATTTCACGAGCAGGCTATTTCGTTGATCGGATCAACTGGAACCCTCGACGTCGTAAGCGACGGAGTGCCAACAACAACTAGACTAGGAGCACTTAACTTCCACATTATATTTATTTTCTTACAAACTATTCTCATTATCATTGATATTCTAATTCCACTTTAAAGGAGATTAGTTGGCAAGAGAGAGAATTTTAAATAAAGACACCTGTTTTTGTCTTCTTTATTGTATTTTAACCTCTCATCACCTGGTATAAAGCCATTTCCATCAATACTACATAAACCTCAGTTGGGAGGTCTTGTCATGTGAGTTTTCTGTTAACGTCCCTGGCACCAGTGTCACATAAAAAGCACCCAATACTCTGTGAAGTGGTTGGCATTAGAAAGGGCATCCAACCATAGAAACCATTGCAAAGCAGATATTGGAGCTTAGTGCAGTTTCTATAGCTTGTCGGCTCCTCTTGACCTGTCCCACCTGTACCAGCATGGAAAATGGATATTAAACAATGATGGTGATGAAAAATATGAATAAATATTGGTTTGTTGTTTCTTAATTTTTCCCCTTTGTTATAATTTTCAGGAAGATTTTTATATTGGAGCTCAAAAATATGCACAAGTTACCGAGCTATCAAAACGAATTGCAGAATGGGAAGAAAAAATCATTCCAAAACTCCAGGAAGAAGTAAGTTCTTATCTTATTTATGAAGAAATCTCTGTCAGTGTTTGATCATTTTGTAACAGCTATTATTTTACATGCCTCAGTAAATTAGTCAAAATATATAATTCAATAAATCACTCCAGTTTAACATGTTAAATAGAATGTCTATTCAACATATGCTACAAACGATTGGAAATGCATTTTGAAAAATTCTTCGGAAGGGTTTTTTTAGCAAAAAGAATAAAATTTTAATGTTTGGTATTCTGTTACTTTTGCATGATTCAGTATTTAGTTGATATAATTAACTTCAATCTAATATTGGAGTAAAACTTCAAACTATGTAACAGTTAAACTTTTCAAATTTTTATTGGGTTTTTTTTTCCCTTTTTTCTCAGGAACAACATGGACCATTTGACATTCATGAGTATGGTACAACGATAATCAATTCTCTCCAATTAGGAAATAAATTTCCATTAGCCAAATTGATGAGTGGGAAGCCGACATACGAAATTGGACGTCTGTTTTTATCAACATTGATGCTGGTGAGTGTGAATAAAACCTGTAATTACATTTCACCTAAATTTATTAAGCTTCAAACCTGAAATGATGTAACTTACTATTGTTTGGTGGTAGTAATTAGAATTAATTAGTTTTGAAAGTTATTATTTTTAGTATTTACAGTACTAATGGTATTAGATATGTCCATGTTGATATTATGATCATCATTTAACATCTGTTTTCCTTGTGGGCATGGGTTGGACAATTTGACATGAGCTGGCAAGCCAGACGACTGCACCAGGCTTCACTGTCTGTTTTGGCATGGTTTTTATGGCTGGACGCTCTTCCTGATGCCAACCACCTTACAGAGTGGACTGAGTGAAATTATGAATCTTAAGAGTATAACTTCTTAAGTGGTTTGTTGGAGATTTTCCTGCCACTAAAGTAATTTGTCAACAAAGATATGTATGTTTTGTTGATTTAAACATTAAAAAAAAAACTGCTTCTATAGTTGCCAGATTTGGTGCTTTAAATCATAAAGGATGTACAATTCATCATTAACAATACTGGTTTATTGTACATTACTTCTCTCTAATACATATACATGCACAATCATGTCATTTCTTAAAATCATTGGTCAATTTATAAGATTCTTGAGTTATTATGACACAACAGTATCCATCCAAGGGTAACACATCTTCAAAGTAAACTCTCACCAGCTACTTTCTCAGTTTCTTCTGATCTATTCCCTGTACACTACTGTGGACATGTGGTGGAAATTTGCCAAACTAGATTATATTTATAATTAAATACCTCTCAAGCAATGCAACAGACAACATGATCTTACAATTTAATGAACAAATTTGACAATGATATTGGAGGACATTAAAAGAAAAAAAATAAGACCTGGTATTTAAAATATTAATTTCTTTTGACTATGAACAAAACTGATGTAAAATTGGACAATGAATAATACTCCCTTTTCTAAGAATGTTAACAGTATATGTAAAGGGAAATTGAAACCAGATTGCAGATTTGGTTTCATAGAAGCTTAACATCTGATAAACACCAACCATGTTGATCAAATATTGTAGAGTTTGTATGTTATGGGAACTGAGAGTACTAAATTTTGAAGCTGAAATGTTTGTACTTATGTCTCCCTATGGCAACAAACCTATACTAATTTAAGAATTTTATTGAAAGGGAACAGCTGCTTTTGAAACTGCAAGCAGAGTTGAAATGTTCAGACCACTACCTGTTTCCTCAAACTATTTTCTGACCAAATAGTGTTCTCTTACTTAGATACAAGGCCCAAATATTGTATGGGGTTGAGGGACAAAGATCCTGGTGGATTTGAACTCAGAAGGACATAATTAAATATTTAAAAGATATTTGAGCTGCTGTCATGTACTTTTTGCTATCTTTTATTTAAATGCTTCACTCTAAAATTTCCTTATCCACTTTATCTGAAACTTTTTTTGTGTGTCTCTTTAATTTAAAATAAAGGCCAACACTGGAAATGTGGAACTTTCTTGTACTGGAGTTCTAGAAGATGCCATGGATAAAGCCGAAGTTACACTGATCCGGAGAAGCCAACATTTTGAAGAATTAGAACAATATGTTGCTCCATCATTGGTACATAAAGATAAATAGAGCCTATTTTATTAGTTAAGATGGATCGTTTTGTTTAACATGCGTTTTCCATGCTAGCATGGCTTCGCACGGAAGGAAGCTCAGCAGGACATTTATGACTGGATGCACTTCCTGTCACTAACCCTTACCTGTTTTTCAGGTAAGGAATTTTTTTTTTATTCCAATGGAATTCGAAAATGCTGAGATAATGGACAATTTGTTAGCAGGAAATGTCAACAATATCACAGGTTGTCAAGAAGAAATGTTTCTACTGTAAAAATTCTGTACAATGTTCATTTTTTTAAGTCTAGAAATTCGTGTATAAGTGACCTTAGCCTTTGTATATTAACAACGAAAATGTGGCTGCCTGCAAGATAAACCTTTAATTATGACAGGCTGTAGAAGCAGAGGTAATTTTGTATGCAGTCAATATTGTAAACTGGACTTCTGATGCAAATACAAGCATTCTTGCAGCACAAATTAATTATAAATAAAATGAGAATGAAATAATTCAATCTTTATATTTTGTTTCAAATTTAGCTGATAAATATCTAAAACTTGAAATTTTTATTTTTAGAATTTATAAAATTCTTGTATGTGTTGAGGTGATTATTTGTCCATGAGAATAATTACAAATTACAGCATATGGAGATTTAAACATAAATGTTAGTTTATTGAATCTTTTCTTCCTATTTTGCATATAACTTATATGTAGTTGCTATGGAGCAACACTTGGTTTTCTTGTTATGTATCTAGCATTCATTTAATTAGAATTGAAACAGATTACATTTGATTTCTTTTGAGGGAAGGCTTATGCTGGTTGAGTTATAAAGCACAATATCATCTCCAGACATGGCAAAGAAACTGAATGAGAAATGCAATCTAGTGTTTCACAACTTCTAATGACTTTTTCTGACTGGTTAACTGCAGCAAGCCCACCCTGTTTCTGTTCTCATTTGTGATCACTCTCTCACCTGGTAACTGTATATTTTCTCTGCAGCAAGACACCTGTTTCTTCTCTCTCTCTGACCCATATATTTCCTCTACAACACACCTGTTTCTGCTCTCATTTTTGATTACTCTCTCTCTCTCTCTCTCTCTCGCTCTGACCAGGTAACCATATATTTCTTCTACAGCAAGACACCTGTTTCTGTCTATGTCACACTCTAACCTTTCATCATCTGGCACAAGATTACCTCCTCCAATGCCCCCTCCCTTCTCAATGGTTCTTTGATTTGCAAATTACTTGATGACTCTGCCAGTGCTGGTGCCATGTAAAAAACATCCAGTCCACACTGTAAAGTGGTTAGCATTTGGAAAGGCATCCAGCTGTAAAAACCATACCAAAACTGACCTCACCTGTGCTTGTGCTACGTAAAAAGCACTGAGTCCACTCTACTGGGTGGTTGGTGTTTGGAAGGGTATCCAGCCATAAAAACCATTCTAAAACAAACACTGAAGTCTGGTGCAGTCTTTCTTTTAATGGTTTCAGACATCAGACTATGACCATCAGTCATATCGATTCTACTACTTGTTTCAGTCTGATTCTTATTTTTCAATTTCTGAGAGTGTAACTGCTAGAATAAGAATAGCCTGGGCAAAGTTCAGAGAGCTCCTACTCTGCTGGTGACAAAGAGCCTCTCCATCAGAGTAAAAGGTAAACTGTATGACATATGTGTGTGAACAGCCATGCTACATGGCAGTGAAACATGGGCCATGACTACTGAGGATACGTGTAAGCTTGCAAGAAATGAAGCTAGTATGCCCCGCTGGATGTGTAATGTCGGTGTGCATACACGACAGAGTGTAAGCACCCTGAGAGAAAAGTTGGACATAAAAAAACATCAGACGTGGTGTGCAAGAGAGATGACTGCACTGGTATGGTCAGCTTCCAGAATGTCGCTAATGTATCACTAGGTGTTAATCTTAACACCTGAGGGCACAAAAACGAGAGGAGACTCTCCAGTGGCTGACACAGCTGCCCAAACCATAACTGACTGTATTTTGACGTCAATTCACGAGTCTACCCTCAGCCAGAAACACTCTAAAGTCGGTCATTCTGGTGGTTTACTGTCTGTTCTATATCAAGTTTCTTTTCATCAGTGATCACCAGGTTGGGCAGCATACCTTCAGCAATCTGACGCAGTATAAGACTACTCCTCTCCAGTCTCATGGCCTTATAAACTTGCATGAGCTCATGACAGTGGATCCTAAGATCCTCTTTCAGCACTCGATACATCAATGTTCAGCTTATTTTTGCTGTGGCAGCTAGTTTTCTGACAGAACAATGAGGATTTTACCATATCTTTTCTTTGGTGCTTTTGAAAAGCTGAGGGGTCAGCACATTTCTTTTTCAGCCATGTCTAGGTCGATCAGCAGTGGAACCAGTCTCTTGAAACTTTTTGACAGTTTTCCAGACTATTGTTCAGTTAATTTTAAGCTTTTTTTGCTATAACTGTATTACTTTTGCCTCCTGTATGGAGGGTTATGATTGTATTTCGGTCTATAGCCATTATGTAATTTATAAATCTGAATTTGTTTAGTCTGAAACAAAAAGAAGACACACTTAGCTATTATAATGATGTATAATTTTCATATCTTATCACATTTATTGATAGTTATTAAAGCCCAAAACTTTGGTTGCCTTAATTTTGAGACACCCTGTATATAAATATGTATGTATGTATCCTTATCTTGGCAACATAATTGTTAATAAGCATCATTATCACGCAAGTAATGTTGTTCATTTCTATGAAAAACATGTCTGGCTATGGGGATATATTGCCTTACTTGGAAATGGCTGGATGTTATCAACAGGAAGGTTAACTTTTTAGCACTCAGATTACTCTGTCAAATGTAATTTTTGTTTATTTACATTGATATAAATTAATCATGCATTACTTTGTAGCTTTGAGATTTCAGTGATGTGATTGTTTATTTTTAGAATAGGAAGCCACATCTGGCCAGTTTAAAGATAAAACAGATAGATTATTTTGATCAGATATGGCCAGTTTAAACACTAAAGGATTAAGAGAGAAAGTAAGACTTTATATGTGACAGATGCTCAGAAACAATAAACACTAAGAACATGAGATGGAAGTGACTTTTTTTTTCTCTAAGTATTTTGGTGTGCCACAAGGAAAAACATTAATTTTTTATTGTCAACAGAACAATTTAGAAACATTCTATATTATATACGAGGGGGTGCTGAAAAGTTCCTGGTTTTGGGTAAAAGAAAATAGGCGTAGGAGTGGCTGTGTGGTAAGTAGCTTACTTACCAACCACATGGTTCTGGGTTCAGTCCCATTGCGTGGCACCTTGGTCAAGTGTCTTCTACTATAGCTTCGGGCTGATCAAAGCCTTGTGAGTGGATTTGGTAGACAGAAACTGAAAGAAGCCTGTCGTATATATGTGTATATATATATACATATATATATATAACAGTATAAGGATGCTTTTATGAAAGCCAATCCAGATTATAAGTGGCACAGTTATGAGAAATCAAATTTACTGCTGAATACAAGTTGTGTTCCTACCTTCAGACATGACCAACCACTTCCTGCATCAAAACCAAATATCTCTTCAGATATCACCAATAAAGCCAATAAAGACTTCAATAAAGGTAAGCTGAAGTGCATTTTAGAAAACTTTAACCCATTCAAGACCCTATAGTAGTTGTTGTTGTTGCTTTATTACCCATTGGTAAACACTGATCCAACTCAACTATATAATCAAAGGTGTTCCAGATGTAACCAACCTGTCTCTTTTTTTCAGACATAGCCTATCTAAAACTACATAAGACAGTAGGATGTTGGAGGAGATTTGATTGCTATTTCAGGTAGGTCCAACAAGCCATGTAGCAGTTCATAGTTACAGAAGTAGTTTTATGTGGTTTGTGACCATGTCCCCTCTTATCTTTTGCTGTGGCTGTGTACAGAATTTATTTGTGTTCAAATTTAGCCTTTCTTTGCAAAGTATATATGAGTTACCATCACTCAAACACCATATTGATCAATAAAACAAAAAATGCACACCATTTTTAATTTGTGTATTATTTGATATTTTAGCATGAAATTGTAGTGAGGAGGCATAGCCTAGTGGTTAGGGTGTTGCACTCATAATCACAAGATTGTAGTTTCATTTCCTAGACCAGGTGGTGCGTTGTGTTCTTGAGAAAAACACTTCATCTCATGTTGCTCTGTAGTCACTTCTGACAGGTGGTACACCGTGCACCTGTACAGGCAACACCGATTTGATGGATTGAGTGAGTAGCACATACATATGATGGCTATAAACAAATCATTTGTGCAGGTCATTCGACAAAAGCTGAACACTTCGACAGGAGAGTCCATCATAAAATTGTAATTTCTTCAATTAAGCATATTAGGTTTCACCTTGCAAATATTGTATGTGTTTGTATATATTTTTTCTTTGAGCTCTTATTGTAAAATGTGTGCATGTACAAGCTCATGACTCAGAGGAAACATAATAATGTTGATAACAGAAAGCTGTATTAGGTAACACTCTGACAACTGAGATTTACAGAAAACATAGTGGTATAAGATAGCCATTATACTATGTCTTAGGTGATTCAGAAGTGTAAATGGCTTGATTTGGTGATATTAGAACAGTTGATCAAAATTTTGTCAAAGAAGCCAGTGTATGAAATTACTGGTGTTGTAATAGTTTCTGTTTCATTGCTATAATGTTTTGCAGAACATGTATATATATATATATTTTTTTTTTAGCTAACATTGTATGTTACAACAAATATAAACAGTATGTTGGCTAAAAAGCCTTTAGTTATGTTCTATAGTACATTATAACAACAGAATGAAACATTTTTAACACACCAGTAATTTAATGTTCAATCTTGCTGCCCTGAAAATATTAAATATGTAAATTGATGATTCGACGACTGGCACTTGAAATTGAAATCAAGTTAAATTGGACACTAAACTCCACTTGCGAAGACCTGTTGAAGCAAGTGAAATCAAAATCGAGTTAAATTCTACGACTGGCACCCGTGCCAACGTCGTCTCCTTCATTGGACACGAAACTCAGCTTTTGGGGCAAGCGAAAGCAAAATCGTGATGGCACCTGTGCCCAGCGTCGCCTTTCTGGCACTTGTGCCCACGGCATGTGTAAGGACTTTCGAGTGAGATCGTTGCCAGTGCCCCTGGACTGGCTCTTGTGTGGGTGGCACATAAAATACACCATTTTGAGTGTGGCCGTTGCCAGTACCGCCTGACAGGCCTTCGTGCCGGTGGCACGTAAAAGCACCCACTATACTCTATGAGTGGTTGGCATTAGGAAGGGCATCCAGCTGTAGAAACTCTGCCAAATCAGATTGCAGCCTGGTGTAGCCATCTGGTTTCACCAGTCCTCAGTCAAATCGTCCAACCCATGCTAGCATGGAAAGCGGACGTTAAACGACGATGATGATGATGATGATGATATACATATATATATATATATATATATATATATGTATGTTTGTTCCTCCAACATCACTTGACAACCGATGGTGTTTATATCCCCGTAACTTAGCGGTTCGACAAAAAAGACTGATAGAATAAGTACTAGGCTTACAAAGAATAAGTCCTGGGGTCGATTTGCTCGACTAAAGGTAGTGCTCCAGCATGGGCGCAATCAAATGACTGAAACAAGTAAAAGAGAGTAAAAAGAGCTGGAGGATCAGTTAATTATGATTTTATTCAACAGATTCATACACTTTTTGCAGTTTTTCTAAACCCTGTAAAAGAACTCAGAAGGTTGGGTGTCCAACCAGGCTCTTCGCAACACCCTTTAAAACCAGGAACTTTCCAGCACCCCCTCATATATGAGTAGTATAAGGTGTGGGTTCAGAGAATAGTGTGGCTACCACAAAAAGTTTTTCAGAACCCCCTTGCATTTATATTATCATATACACTGTTTTCGAAAATGTTAACTATTTTCTATCATAGACTTGAATCCTTTTGATTCTCACCTGCCTGATTACACCTGCTGCTCTATCATAAATGATTCTCACCTGCCTGATTACACCTGCTGCTCTATCATAAATGATTCTCACCTACCTGATTACACCTGCTGCTCTATCATAAAACTTCTTGTTTTGAAGTTATTTTATATTAAAACCTCCCTTCAAAATTTCATGTCATGTTCCAACCACCAGCTTAATACTTTTTTCATCTTTTATCTTTCACTTATTTCAGTCATTAGACTGTGGCCATGCTGGGGCACTAATTTAAACAATTTGTAGTTGACTAAATCAACCCCAGTACATTTTTTTTAAAAGTCTGGTACTTATTTTATCAGTCTCTGTTGCTAAATTACAGGGACATAAACACACCAACACCTGTTGTCAAGTGGTGGTGGTGGGGGAGACAAGCACACACTATATTTGTGTGTGTGTGTATGTGTATATATATATATATATATATACACACACGCTCACATGACAGGTTTCCTTCAGTTTCTATCTACTAAATCCACTCACAAGGCTTTGATTGGCCCAAGGCTATAGTAGAAGACACTTGCCCAAGATGTCATGCAGTGGGACTAAACCCAGAACCATGTGGTTGGGAAGCAACCTTCTTACCACACAGCCACACCTGCACCTATCAAAGTTATGCAAACAGCTATATGTAGTAAGTGTATTTAATTGATGAGTTTTGTATATTCATATATATCCTTCAAAAGAAAAATGATTACCTAAGTTCCATGAGCTCTGAATTGACCCTGAAAAAGTCCTACCACCATATAGTTAGAACATGATACCTTTCTTAGCATTTAACCAAATGTTTAGAAATTCTGATCAACTAGATGATAGGACTGAAACATATATGTAGGTTCCTTTACTTTATTATTAGAGTTTTACAACTTGTAATCAATTTATTTAAACAGTTATGTCTTTTAAAACAAATTTTCATCATTTTATAACACAAATTATTCATACATCCATTATTTCTCCATTTTGTTTTTTTCCTTTATATATATATATATATACTTTATTTAAAAGCAGCAGAAATATAACAAAAAAACCGTTACTCTGAGTTTCACGTTCCCGTTCATCGGACAGTTTTGTTAGAAAATCTGGTGTATATATATATATATATATATATATATATATATATAGTCCAACCCATGCTAGCATGGAAAGCAGATGTTAAACGATGATGATGATGATGATATATATATATATATATTAGAAATAATACATTTCTAAATCTAAAGCAGTAGTGATGTGATAAAGTAGTTGTATACTGCCAACTTTACGTGACAGTCCCAATAAGGGAATATACTACTGCTATTTAGCCCTAGGAAGCTGGACCGCTTCCTGTCGGCCTTGACACATTTCCTGTGTCCTTATGTCATGCTACTTCAGGCTGATGACGAGCCAAGACTCAGAAACATGTCCCTGAATGCTGGCTAGGCTGGGTGGAGGAGTTTGTATCCCCCTCGCAAACATAAGGACACAGGAAATGTGTCAAGGCCGACAGGAAGCGGTCCAGCTTCCTAGGGCTAAATAGCAGTAGTATATTCCCTTAATGGGACTGTCACGTTAAGTTGGCAGTATACAACTACTATATATATATATATATATATATATATATATATGTAAAGGTAAGATCTAAGGATTCAGATGTAGGAAGTTAGTAAGCTTTGAGCAATCTGTAAGAAGGTATAAAGAAACAACTTTCAGGAACAATAGTGGTTTATTGACATAGAAAGTTGTAAATGTTTCCCACCATATCAAAGTTTGATAAGCTGTGTAAAGTTATTTTATAGTTCATGGTTAGCAACTGGAGTTGCTATGAATAAAAATCAAAATTTATATATATGTAGGAGTGGCTGTGTGGTAAGTAGCTTGTTTACCAACCACATGGTTCCGGGTTCAGTCCCACTGCGTGGCACCTTGGGCAAGTGTCTTCTACTACAGCCTCTGGCCAACCAAAGCCTTGTGAGTGGATTTGGTAGACAGAAACTGAAAGAAACCCGTCGTATATATGTATATATATATATGTATGCGTATGTGTGTATATGTTTGTGTGTCTGTGTTTGTCCCCCCAACATCGCTTGACAACTAATGCTGGTGTGTTTACATCCCTGTAACTTAGTGGTTCGGCAAAAGAGACCAATAAAATAAGTACTAGGCTTACAAAGAAGAAGTCCTGGGGTCGATTTGCTCAGCTAAAGGCATTGCTTCAGCATGGCCACAGTCAAATGACTGAAACAAGTAAAAGATTATGTCATCATCATTTAATGTCCATTTTCCATACTGACATGGATTAGATGGTTTGACTGCAGATGTTAAGCCAGAGAGCTGCACCAAGCTCCAATCTGTTTCAGTTTGGTTTCTACAGCTGGAGTGTACTGGGTATCTTTTATGTGTCACCAGCACTGACCATGACCACAATTTCACTTAGCTTGATATGTCTTTTCAAGCACAATTTGCTACAAGTCGCAGTCATTTGTCATTGACGCTGTGAGACCCAACATCTGAAAATCACACTTCACCACCTTGCCCCACATCTTGGGTCCACTTTTTCCACAAGTTTCTTCCACATTAGAAGTTGGCACTTCTTTGTGCAGCTGTCATCATCCATACGCATCACATGATCGTACTAGTGTAGTCTTCTCTCTTGCATACTACATCTGATGCCTCTTATTTTTCTTTTGTACATGCACACTTATTTGCACATGCAGCAGAGCATGCTAGCTTCATTTCTTTCAAGCCTTCACATGCCCTCTGCTGTCACAGCCTATGTTTCACTGCCATGCAGCACGGCTGTTCGTGCACAGGCATTATACACTCTGCCTTTCACTCAGAGAGAAGCCCTTTTTTACTAACAAAGGTAGAAGCTCTCTGAACTTTGCTCAGCCCATTCTTATTCTACCAGCTACACCCTCAGAGCATCCTCCTTCACTGCTGACTTGGTCACCTAAGTAACGGAAGCTATTACTTCTAAATATCCCCAATGGGCATTTGATGAAATCTATATCCTCTATGTACCTAGTGTTTATATATAAGGGAGCAAATCATCTCCTTTAGGGAAATACATTTTATATAGAGAACAGCAGTTCCCAGCTTTACCTGGATTTACTAATACCTAAAATAAATACAATCACATGAACTCACTATATTTTCAATAAATTGCTTAAAAAGATGTTAAAACAATCTTTAATTGATCCAGAAGTGTTGATATACTCAGACCTGTGGCATCCAAGCAATTCCATTAGAAAGTATCAAAAAAGAAGACATATAGTCTATGACCTCCTTCAGAAGATGTGATCCTGTTCAAAATTTTCAGTTACCTAGCTCCACGGAATATATCATTTAACATCCATTTTCCATGCTGGTATGGGTTGGATATTTCAACAGGAACTGACAAGCCAGAGGACAATGCCAAGCTACAGCATATTCTGGCATGGTTTCAATAGCTGGATGCCCTTCCTAACCCCAATCATTTTACAGAGTGGTTGCTTTTTACATGGCACTGGTACTAGTGAGGTCTCCTAGTAACTCACAACTGAGGGGCTGTAGTATTGAGGGAAGTAGCATTATGCAAGGTGTTGTGAGGTTCATGAACAGGTGTCTTACTGTAGAAAAGATACATAGATGGCTACCCCTGTTGGAAAAGATGGCGATAAAAATGTGTGAGGATGTACCCTCAGGTGACAGAAGGTTAAATGTAAGTATATCTTTTATTTCAGTCATTTGACTGTGGCCATGCTGGGGCTCCACCTTGAAGAATTTTTAGTCAAATGAATCGATCCCAGTACTTGATTTTGTTAAACCTTATACTTATTTTATCAATCTCTTTTGCCAAACTACTAAGTGACAGGGTCATAGATACACTAACATCAGTTGTCAAGTGGTGGCAAGGGGACAGATACAGACACACACAATGAGCTTCTCTCAGTTTCCATCTACCAGATCCACTCAAGGCTTTGGTTGGCCTGAGGCTATAGTAGAAGACTCTTGCCTAAGGTGCCAGATAGCAGGATTGAACCCAGAATCATGTGGTTGGGAAGTAAGCTTCTTACCATACAGCCACATCATCATCATTATCATTTAACATCCTCCTTCCATGCTGGCATGGGTTGGACAGTTTGACAGGAGCTGGCTAGGCAGAAGCCTGCACCAGATTTCTGTGACTGTTTTGGCAGGACTTTTACAGCTGGATGCCCTTCCTAATACCAACCACCCAGCAGAGTAGTGCAGACAGGAATGGGGAGTGAAAGATAATCATAGTGTATGAAGACGAAATGTGAGGAAGGGAAGAGATGTGGTAGTTTGGTTTATTGGGGTAGGGTGTGTGAAAATTTTGTTTCATGTGGGGTGGAACACACTTGGAGAACTCAGTTTCGCCTATGTGGGCATCACCAGACATCTTGGTCCATTGTCATTTCTTCTGCCCATTAAAATACTTTTAACAAACTCGTCATCTAATATGCAAGCCATTGCAGTTACAAGATATAGTTTATTAACTATATTGATCTGAACATTTAAATAAAAACAATAAATGCTTTAAATTTCAAGATTTATTCTTTTAAAAAAAACAAAACATCTTTTTCAATGAATAAAGTTATGTTTCAAATTTTTTTATGTTAACTGAAAGCATTAATTCAAATAGAGCAGATGTTTACAAGTGATGGGGAAGATAGAATAGATTTTAATAGATCCTGTGCATTAGTGCTGAAGAATAGTGAAAAGTTGTTACTTAGCCCCAGGTCAGCTTTCATCATGCAGACCTATGATTCTGGTCTTGACCATTCAGTCTTTCTTCAGATACAGTCTATCTAGGACTATATTATCCAATGTCTTCCTTTTTGAAAAACTAGGGTATGATTTGAGGAAGGAGTTTAGCTGCTATTTCTAGCAGAGCTAGTGACTGTGTAATGGTGGTTTCCTCATTGGCTCATTTGTGAAGAGTATACAAAGAAATGTTTGACAGTGTAGACAGGGGCTTTAAGAATAACAATATAAAGATCATCTCTGCTGTTACCATTTTTGTTTGTTTTTTTCATTTTTATTCCATTTTTAAAAAGTTTTTTTTTCTTAAAGAATCTCCCTTTCCAATTGATTGATAAAGTTGATGTCACATAAGTAAAATGTACAAATTCGGTTGTTGGGTTCTGGTTTATAAAATAGCAAACTGTTACACTTTATTGTTATTGTTGCATATCAGTCAATGAATATGCTGGTGCCATTTACATTGCTTCCTGTTCATAAAACTGTACCTGAAAATAAAAATAAACGAAAGAGGGTCATCATTTCTGCTGGTAGAGGGTTTTGTTTCATATAGAGTTATAAAAGCTTAGAGACAGCCATGGAAAGAATGGAAGAAAGCAAGGAACAATATCGGAAAGCTAGGCATCAGATATATTTGCTGAGGAGAAACACAAAAATTAAGTGGTTTACATAGGCGCAGGAGTGGCTATGTGGTAAGTAGCTTGCTTACCAACCACATGGTTCCAGGTTCATTCCCACTGCGTGGCATCTTGGGCAAGTGTCTTCTACTATAGCATCAGGACGACCAAAGCCTTGTGAGTGGATTTGGTAGACGGAAACTGAAAGAAGCCTGTCGTATATATGTATGTGTGTGTCTGTGTTTGTCACCCCAACATCGCTTGACAACCAATGGTGGTGTGTTTACGTCCCCGTAACTTAGTGGTTTGGCAAAAGAGACCATTAGAATAAGTACTAGGCTTACAAAGAATAAGTCTTGGAGTCGATATGCTCGACTAAAAGCGGTGCTCCAGCATGGCCACAGTCAAATGACTGAAACAAGTAAAAGAGTAAATGTTCTGTGATGAGAATCAAGAGACTAAGATGTGGAATGCAAAGCACTTGCATCAGGGCATTGTTGTTGAAAAGTATGGAGGTACAGGCATGGCTGTACAGTCAAGAAGCAACTGCATTGTTTTGGGTTCAATCCCACTGCATAGCACTTTGAACAAATGTCTTCTACTATAGCCCCAGGCCAACAAATACCTTGTAAGTGAATTTGGTACATGGAAACTGTTTGGAAACCTCTTGTGTATGTGCATGTATGTGTGTGTGTGCACATATACATATATATGAGTATGTATATATATATATATATATATAGATATATATATGTGTATATATATATATATATATAGATATATATATGTGTGAGTGTGAGTCAGTGTGTTAGTTCTTCTCCAGCAATACTTGACAACCAGTGTTGGTTTGATTATATCTGCATAATTTAGTGGTTTTGGCAAAAGAAACTGATAGAATAAGTAGAACTTAAAATGTGTAAGACAAGAAAAAGCAAACAAGGTATGAAATAACAGAGTCATGTTGACCCTTATATGATACAAAGAAGAAAGAATTATAGAAATGCCATTTACTGAAGGTGAATGAGGAGAACGCTCGGAAGAGAAAAAGAGAGATTATACTAAATACAGTCAACCGTGGGGCAGCTATATTGTCAAAGGGATAATCACCGAGATGCTGCGAATATTCAGTGATGTCCAATATTTGGATTGAATTTGCTCATCCAGCCATATATGTCCAATGCAGTTTAGTTACCTTTAATACCACTTTCAGCCAGTGGCTAAAGGGGCCATGATGACCAGTCAATTATAGCTGATTAAGAAATATAGTATGGTGACTGAATAAAAGCAAATACATATAGAAACTGCAGTGAGTGCAGCAGACATCTGAAGTATGAAAGTACTTCAGAGAGAAAAGAAACAAATAGTGGCTAAATTTGGGTGCAATGTGACTGGTAAAATGAAATTTGCTCCTCGTTTCTAGTGTCCAGCAATGGATGAATTGAAGTTAGACAACAACTCATGAAACATTATCAAGTCCAGAATGTAAAGAAACACAACTAAATATCAGAAGATACTGTCCACTGATCTACTAATTCAGTCATTATGTCCTAATAATGGTTTCAAATTCAGGGACAAGGCCACCAATTTTAGGGGTTGAGTTAAGTTGATTACATTGACTCCAGTGATCAACCAGCACTTATTTTATTGACCCTAAAAGGATGAAAGGCAAAGTTGACCTCACTGACATTTGAACTCAAAACATAAAGATGGATGAAATACCACTTAACATTTTGTTTGGCATACCAATTATTCTGCCAGCTTGCTCCCTTTTCACAGCCTAATAATAAATAATGAAAAGAAAAATGTTTTTCATGCCCTGCTTGAGAAGATCCGACAAGCCAAGTGAAATCATAGTTGTGACTGATGTCGGTGTCATGTAACAGATACCTGTGCCAGTGGCACATAAAAAGCACCCTTCAAACGTTGGACCTCATGGGGGTGATAAGTGACTGAGACCTTTGGTGATATGCCATGCTTGAGAAGACTCGTCAAGCCAACTGTGGCCGATACTGGTGCCATGTAACCAGTACCCATGCCAGTGAAACGTAAAAAGCACCCATTACACTCTTGGAGTGGTTGACATTAGGAAGAGCATCCAACTGTAGAAACCATGCCAAATCAGGCTGGAACCTGGTGCAGCTCTCCAACTTACCAGTTTCAGTCAAACCATCTAACCCATGCCAGCATGGAAAGCAGATGCTAAATGATGATGATGATGATGATGTTGATGAATACCTTTTGTTTCAGAAAAACATTTTTTCAAAGGAATATTATTGTAGGATATGCTTATAAATACCTGTTGATCATGGTAATTTGCATTGATAGCACTGTCCAAGAAAGTGTTTTTCTCATCTTCATCATCATTGTCATCATCTGATGAGTCGTCAGCAGATGAATCTCCGTCATCATTTGTTGGGCAATCTGAAATTAAATAGTTAAATCTTGAATCCTTTATTTGTAATAGAGAGGAAATTTTAAGTAAGGCAATCAAGGAATGAACAAAAGCTAATGAAAATGATTAAATAAAAAAAAAATGTTTTCATATTTATAAGTAGCTGTGTGGTAAGAAGTTTGCTTCCCAACCACATTGTTCTGTGTTCAGTCCCACTGAACCATGGGCAAGTGTCTTCTACTATAGCCTCGGGTTGACCAAAGCCTTGTGAATGGATTTGGTGGGTGGAAACTGAAAGAAAGCTGGTGTCTGTGTGTGTGTGTGTGTGTGTGTGTTTGTTTGTTTGTTTGTTTGTTTGCCCCACCACCACTGCTTGACAACAGCTCTTGGTGTGCTTATGTTCCCAAACAGTTCAGCAAAAGCAACCAAGAGAGTAAGTACCAGACCTAAAGAAAAACTAAGCACTGGGGTCAACTCATTCAACTACAAATTCTTCAAAGTAGTGACCCAAGATGGCTGCAGTCTAATGACTGAAACAAGTAAAAGATAAGCAACAAGAGGTTCACAAAGATGATGCTCCATTTCAGTTCGAAATTGAGTTATAGTGATGCTAGTTTCTTCATGCTCAAAAACCATGTGGGAGAGCAGCAAACATTCAAGGGGCCATGTAAACTGATCCTTGATGCTGCAGGACTTTTCTTCTTGCCTGCACTTGGTATTTTAAAAGTGAAGGTCGGTCTATGTATCTGAGCCCACTCTTTAGTCTTGGAGGTCTTACCACAGTGACTCAGCAGACTAAGATAGCTGTGATGACCAGCAAGGTCACATTGAAGTGGCCTTCTGGGTGGATTGCCTTACTAGAGAGCTCCACCTACCCTGGAGTTACTGGAAGGGTATCAAAGAGGATGCTAGACCATTGGAGGGATGCCCACTCTTGGATTTGCTGTTGAGGTTGTCTATCCTAGTCTTTTCCTTTCTCAAGGCAGTGAGGGTTTGTGCTTGGAGTTTCTTCCATAGCTGGAACCCTAACAGGTGCTACTACTCTGGGTCAGAGTAGACCTAAGAGCAATAGTTGCTAAAAGGTGCTCCCACACTCCCCAAAACCCTGGAACTGCCAAACTAGGGCCCTACAACCAGATGCAGTTTAAAGTCATACTCAGAACTGAGTAGCAGTACAAGAGTAATAAATGTATGTCTTGAGTACAATACTGACATTTACAGAGGTAAAGATTCCCAGAAAATTTGATATCTAATGAAACGCCTGACTGGCCTTCGTGCCAGTGGCACGTAAAAGCACCCACTACACTCTCGGAGTGGTTGGCATTAGGAAGGGCATCCAGTTGTAGAAACTCTGCCAAATCAGATTGGAGCCTGGTGTAGCCACCTGGTCCACCAGTCCTCAGTCAAATCGTCCAACCCATGCTAGCATGGAAAGCGGACGTTAAACAACAATGATGATGATGAATAAGTACAGGGTGGGCCAAAAGTCACGTACCAAAACCTTTGACATTTTATATTACATTATTATTATTACTTATTTATTTTGTTCATCATGTAAAAGTACTTGTGAATTCATCACTATTTTATTTATTTTATACAATATTAGAAGAATTGAAGCATGCCTTTGACAATTCCAGAGCATATTGAACTTGTTTTGTGTGTGTCTTTTTGGCCCACCCAGTATTAAAAGTCTTTCCTCAAGACATAATAAAATACTTGTAGCAGGAACTGCTTTTACACATATTTATTTCATTTCTTTTAAAGCATGATTAAGAAGTCGTTGTTTGATCTTCTAGAAATAGCAAAATCTTCCACAAACCACCATACCTTACCTTCTTCCTCAAAATAAAAAATAACATGAAAAAGTACAGTTGCTGATAAACAAAAGAGATTAAAACGTTATGGTTGGACTGCTTCTGATCATAAGTTTCCTTATGATCAGTGTTGACTTGAGGTTAAACAAGAATTTATCAAAATTTACTTGTAAAGAAAATAGGTTTTAAAAGAGCTAACATTCTATCACACCATCTTTTACACCATTCCTCAATGGTAAAATCAATAAGGATGGTCAAAATAATAGGATATCAAATAACCAACTGAAAGGTTAATGGTTTATATTCTCTTGATGGCACTACGTCATGTCCATGGTAAAAACATTTATTAGTCAATTCACCTGACCCTATCTAGGTACAATAAGGGGTATTATCCATCCTTGTAAACAGCAGTAGAATTGTGGAATTGAGTATTTTTTTCATTCTTCAGGCTTACAACCTAAACCTGCTGATAAATGAAGTCCAATGGAAAATGTCAAGAGTAACCATGAACCTACCACACACACACATCACCATTATCATTGTTGTTTTAACTTTACCATGATTGCAATGGGTCAAAAGACAGCTTATTGAGGCAGATTTTCTATGGCTGAATGCCTTTGTGTGTGTGTGTGTGTGTCATATATAAAGAGCTAGAAAAAATGTCTGGGAATCCAATAGAGGGCAGATATGGTGTTTTTACACCTTTTGCCATAAGGCTGAATTTTGTTCTCCATGGTAACTGCAGTGAATTTGTCTTTAGAAGTTGAGGTTTATCACAAACATATTTTAACTCAGCTAAATTTCAGTTATACCTAAACATTGCTTGGCACTGACACTGCTGTAATATATATATATATATATATATATATATATATATATATATATATATATGCAGCACAATTTTGTCAGTGAACAGGTCGCGGTCTCAAAGTGACGAAAATATTTTGACAAATTAAATTTAAATGTTGAAATGAATCTGACGGCTTTTGTGTGTTATTTTAAATGGCTTATAAACACCTTCCACGCTGCAATTGTTTTCGTTCCAGCACACGATCTCAGATCAGGACACTTGCTATGCAAGTGCATCTCCGTAATATATATATATATATATATATATATATATATACATATATAAACAATATATGAGTGTATGCATATATATGTACATGTATGTATATACGTTCATCTACATGTACATATAGATACATAACTGGGTACATGACGTGGCAAAAGAACAAGGACAAAATGGTAAACAAGGTGCAATATATATATATATATATATATATATATATATATATATATATATAGCATGACCAGCAAATTTGAAAGATAAACACATCTATATTTAAAGGTCCTTTTTATATCTAAGGTGGGGTAAGATGATAAAGAAGTGAAGAAAAATGAGGCTTAAGATTCCCACAGTAGCTGATGCTGCAGAGGTGAGTAGTTAACAGATTTTTTTTTCCTGACTATTTGTCATTTCTGTAATGATGATAAATGCAATAGCTAGTCATGCTATAAATAATGACTTGAAATTGCAGCAGCAGTGTCACTATGCAAAATTTGAAGTTACACAAACATGCCTGGTTAGTGTGAATGAAGGAAATACTCACAAATGTCAGTAGGTGTAGTAGCAGCTGAACTATTATTTGCACATGCTCGGTAACAATTGTTGCACACCCTCTGAGGTTTTGATGATTGCTGTGGGAGAAGAAGCTTACTGCTGGAGCATGGGTTACATACTACAATGCCACATTTCCGACAGTGATGCTGCAAAACAAAAAATAAATAAATAAAGGTTAATAAAATGGTGTAAATGAGATATTCAAACTCTAATAGTTTTTATTTGGCTGTAGGGATTATACTGTGTAACATGATTTTTGTCCTTGGGTAGCAATTGTTATTTCCTATTTGCTTACTCCTAGAAAGTATGAACATTTTTTTGTTACATTTATTCAAACCCCAAAGAATCCTCCTCAGCACATGGCTATGATTCTCCCCCACTACTCCTGCTCATGATCAGAGATGCACATATTGTCAGCCACTAAGGGACATGCTCAAGTGATTAAGGTCAAGCAAATGACAAGCAAATCTGTGGTATTGAGCAGAATATTTGCTATATAGGCGAAGGAGTGGCTGTGTAGTAAGTAGCTTGCTTACCAACCACATGGTTCTGGGTTCAGTCCCACTGCGTGGCACCTTGGGCAAGTGTCTTCTACTATAGCCTCGGGACGACCAAAGCCCTGTGAGTGGATTTGGTAGACGGAAACTGAAAGAAGCCTGTCGTATATATGTATATATATATATATATATGTATGTGTGTTTGCGTGTCTGTGTTTGTCTCCCACCATCGCTTGACAATCGATGCTGGTGTGTTTATGTCCCCGTAACTTAGCGGTTCGGCAAAAAGAGACCGATAGAATAAGTACTAGGCTTACAAAGAATAAGTCCTGGGGTCGATTTGCTCGACTAAAGGCGGTGCTCCAGCATGGCCGCAGTCAAATGACTGAAACAAGTAAAAGAGTAAAAGAGTATAATGATATTTCTGCTTCAGCAACTCAGCGCTGAATCTCTCTGAAATGTAATAGAAAATAGGTCAGTAAGGAGGCGAGCTGGCAGAAACGTTAGCACACCGGGCGAAATGCTTAGCGGTATTTTGTCTGTCTTTACGTTCTGAGTTCAAATTCCGCCAAGCTCAACTTTGCCTTTCATCCTTTCAGGGTTGATAAATTAAGTACCAGTTATGCACTGGGGTTGATGTAATCGACTTAATCCCTTTGTCTGTCCTTGTTTGTCCCCTCTATGTTTAGCCCCTTGTGGGCAATAAAGAAATAAGAAAATAGGTCAGTTTCAAAATATGGATGTGCAGGTCAGAAAAGCAAATTTTTGAGGGAATAGCAGTCATTTCCTTTGATTTCTAGATAAAAACAAATAGAAAATAACACTTACTGACCAAAGACAAAAAAAAAAAAGAATTTTTGTTACACAGTGTTATGTTTAAATAAAATTATTTCCTGAGTCTTTTCACAATTTAGTTTTATGCACATATCTTTATAGTTTGATTGATGAATTATTTCAAAAATAGAGCACTGTCTTGAAGGGAGAGTTTAGGCAAACAAACCAACCCCGTTTCTTATTGTTTTAAGCCTGGTACTTATTCTATTGGTGACCTTTTATCAAACTGCTAATTTATGAGGATGTGAACAAACCAACACTGGTTGTCAAGTAGTGGTGAATGGAGACAAAAACAAAGATGCACACACAGATATATGATAGGTTTCTTTCAGTTTCTATCACCCAAATCAACTCACAAAGCTTTGTGTAGTGAGACTGAACCCTAGACCACATGGTTAGGAAGCAAATTTCTCAACCACACAGCAATGCCTACACCTGTATTCTGTTTAGGTGGGAAATGTTTCTCTTGTCAGCTTGGTATACTATTGAAAAGTTATTTATTTAATGGCACGACACCATGCCAGTAACGAAACCTAAACGTGTGATTTATGAGTTTGAAAAGCAATAGGCTTGTCAATCCCTTGATATTTGTAAATAAGCACAGAAATGTAAAAGCTGTCAATATATAATTTGTAATGTTAGGAAGGAGCCAAAGAGAGAGCCAGCCATTCAACATAGTGATTCCACAAGCTAATTTTCATTGCTGAGAACTAAAAAAAAAACATTTGAAGCTGTGAAATCAGCAAACTGGCAGAATCATTAGTGCACCGGGCAAAATACTTGAAAGTTCTAATTATAATGTGTTCGGTTCTATCACCTGTGCTAACAATGGTTACCTAAAGAAATACCGATAAGCATATTGCCCAGGGTGCTAACGATTCTGGCAGCTCACCGTCCTCCGGGCAAAATACTTAATGGCATTTTGTCCATTTTCAAGTTCTGAGTTCAAATTCCACCAAGGTCCACCTTTCATCCTTTCAGGGTCAAAAAAAGTACTGGTTGAGTACTGGGGTCAATGTAATTGATTTCCTCCTACCCCAAAATTGCTAGCCTTGATGCAAATATTGGTTTCAAATTTTGGCACATGTTACTGAGTTCATGACTGGCACTTAGAGTAAATACTCCAAGTTTCATTCCACAGCAACACTATACTTCAAACATATAAATATACTTTGGCATACACACACATAGTATATAACTGTATCAACTACTTTATTGGATGTTGTAATACCATGCTGATCACAATGTGCTTCCTTACGTTGTTTTAGCTTCTGAATGATGCCACCCCACTGGCTAGGCAAGCAGGCCAACATTCCTCTTGAACAGAATGCCAGTCCATCACAAGGTTGTCCATTTACAGTGAACTAGAGCAAACATGAAATGAAGTGTTTTGCTCAAGAACAACAATGTGCTGCTGGTTTGGGAATCAAAACCATGATCTTGTGACTGTGAGTGCAACACTCTAACTCAGTGGTTCTCAACCATCTTTTGCCTGTGGACCCCTTTGGTTCCTATTTCACTCAGGTGGACCCTCATAACCATTCCATGTTTAACAAAATTCTATTTTATTTTTATGATTAAATATTATTAGGTAATACTCTTTTACTTGTTTCAGTCATTTGACTGCGGCCATGCTGGAGCACCGCCTTTTAGTTGAGCAAATCGACCCCAGGACTTATTCTTTGGAAGCCTAGTACTTATTCTATCGATATCTTTTGCCGAACCGCTAAGTTACGGGGACGTAAACACACCAGCATCGGTTGTCAAGCGATGTTGGGGGGACAAACACAGACACAAACACACACACACACATATACATATATACGATGGGCTTCTTTCAGTTTCCGTCTACCAAATCCACTCACAAGGCTTTGGTCGGCCTGAGGCTATAGTAGAAGACACTTGCCCAAGGTGCCACGCAGTGGGAATGAACCTGGAACCATGTGGTTGGTAAGTAAGCTACTTACCACACAGCCACTCCTGTGCCTATAAGGTTGTTAAAATATTTTGCATATTGTAGAAGTATAACCATTTTAGTGCACATGAACTTTGACAACAAAATCTTAATGGGTCCTGGTTGTAAACCACTGCAATAACCACCAGGCCACATGCTTTCTCTCTCTCTCTCTCTCACTCACACACAAACACAGCCTAGGAACATTCGTTTCGTCTTTCTATTGGTTCTAATTTTTAAATACCATTAATTTGCTGTTTCCTCATCTATCATAAAATTTTCTCATTAGGATTTTTTTAATTATTATTATTATTCTATATTTTCAATAATTGTTTATGAATTCAATGATCATATTGATTTCCGATGAATTTAATGATCTTGTATGGCTCACTTGAATTTAATGATCTTTATGATGTGAGGTTTTTTTTTTTTATGAATTTAATGATTTTAATCATTTCTATGAATTTAATGATCTTATGTGGTTTGCTTGGTATCATGATAACCCTTTCTTTGCCTCTGACCTCTGTTGCTAATATGCAACAGAGACAATCTTGATAATCTGACATTCAATTTATTCACCTTGATAGTCTCCTCTCCACTCAGTATTTCAGTCACTGACCAATAACAAGAGACAACAATTCTTTAGCCATCACAAAAGCAACCTGCCTAGAAGAGGAGCCATTCACAATAAAAACTAATATCTCTTTAGAGCACAGACTCTTTTGTTACCATATTTTCATGCAATGTCGTTATTAAACTGGTGTTTAGGACATAAATTAACACAAAATTTTGATGGAAAGGTTTTTTTTTAAATTTAGCATTCAAATTACTCTATCAGATGTAATGTTTATCTATTCAATTTGTTTTATACCAATCATGCATTGTCTCATAGCTCCAAGATTTCAATGATCTGATTGTTTATTCTTAGAATGACATTGTAGGCTAGGTGTGAGCAGCTGGATATGGCTGGTTTGATCATAAAACAGATAAAATATTTGGGCTAGATATGGCTGGTTTAAATGCTAAAGGGCTAAAACAGGAAGTCTTATTACACAACACGGGGCAATCACAAGCAGTTTGGGATTGAAAGGGTTAAGATGCCTCATTAAGTACACAGCTAGTGGTTAGGATAAGAAAGCTACCCAGTTTAAAATACAAGTCAACATAGTTAAACAATCCCCCCTACAAGCAGCAACAACTTTCTTAATTTCAGGTCCACTGCTGTTGCTACTGGGGTTGAGGTAGATCTTGGGATAATGAATGGGTCTTGCAGGAAACATAATGAAAGACCAAAGCAAGTGGCAATATGCTGTACAACAAATCCATTGAACTCATGTTAACAAAGAAAATTATGTTCAAATGACAATTGATAATGAAGATGGTAATCGTGTGAGTGCATGCAAGTGTTAATACAATATATATATATATATAATGGGACAACTGTAATAGTAGAGAAGGACAAAACATTGATTTATTAAACAATGAATTTGTTTGCCACAAAACTAACTTTTGTAGAGGAGGGGTTCAATCTATTTATTGAACCCAGTAACTATTATGATGCTTGTTTTAGATAAAGTTGACTCCCAACAATAATTTAAAATTCGGAGCATTGAGGTGAGTCAGTTTGACTGAGTTGTCTTTCTCCAAAGCTCTATGGGAACGTGAGCTAACTCTGCAACTTAATGAAACCTTCATTAATTACTAAATGTTGCTAATGGCTACAAGCCGCACTTTTTTGTATGTAACTATTTTCAAGTAGGTTAATGAAATCATTCAAAGTTAAGTGTTATAATTACACTGCAGTATCAGATAAAAAAAAAAATCAATCGAGAGACTTTTAGCCAATACACCAACACTTTATTATTTCGGTTGAGACTCCTGATTAACACAAAGTTCTCAAATAAGATTGATCAGTGATATTTGTACATCAAAAGTGGTGAGCTGGCAGAATCATTAGCATGCCAAGCAAACTGCTTAGTGGCTTTCATCCATCTTTGCACTGAGTTTGAATTCCGTTGAGGTTGACTTTGCTTTTCATCCTTTCAGGATCAATAAAATAAGTACCAGTTGAAAACAGGGGTCGATGGAATCATCTTACCCAACTCTCCTGAAATTGCTGGTTTTGTGCCAAAATTTGAAACTAACATTATTCATACATCATCATTAATTTAACATTTACTTTTCCATGCTTGCATAGGTCAGATGGAATTTTTTGAAGCAGATTTTCTATGGCTGGAAGCCCCTTCCTGCTGCTAACCCTCACCTGCTTCCAAGCAACGTAATAATATGGCCATGGCCAGACATCTATTCACAGAATATTAAAAAAATAACATTCATTCACAAAAATCACAATGTGAAGACCAGGAGACACAAAACACCAACACACACATAGTAGGCTTCTTTCACTTTTCCTCTACTAAATCCACTCACAAGGCTTTGGTCAGCCTGAGGTTATATTAGAAGATACTTGCCCAAGGTGGAACTGAACCTAAAACCATGTAGTTAGGAAGCAAACTTCTTGACCACAAAGCCACACTTATATGGCTCAGTTCATGATCAGTGCTATTTTATCAATCTTATAAAGATGAAAGATGAATTCAACAGGACATGATATATGTCAGAACATAAATAAATGGTTTCAACCTGTGGTTCACAAAATCCTTGGGAGTCTGCAAAGGCAGCACTGGGGATCTATAAACTAAGTTTAAAAAAACAAGATGCTGCAAGGTAAAACATATAATTACTCATGATAAGACTGATTAATTTACAGGCTCAAGATAAAACTGATATTCATGCTCATTATTTCCATCATCCTTTAATGTCCACTTTCCCGTGTTTGCATGGGTCTGACTTTGTCGAGGCAGATTTTCTACAGTCAGGTGCTTTTCCTGTCACCAATCCTCACCTGCTTACAAGCAAGGTAATATTTTTTTCATGGCCAGACACGTTTTCCATGGAAGAATGGAAATGAACACTTTTGTTTGTATGATAATGATGCTTATAACCATGATGTCAAGACAAGGGTACACACACATTTACATCCATATATATATATATATATATATATATACACACACACTTTCATCCATATTTGATGGTACTCCATCAGTTATGATGACTAGGGTTCCACTTGATCCAATCAATTGAACAGCCTGCTGGTGAAATTAACATGCAAGTGGCTGAGCACTTCACAAACATGCGTACCTTTAACATAGTTCTCAGGGAGATTCAATGTGACACAGAGCTTGCCAAGACTGGCCCTTTGAAATACAGGTACTACTCATTTTTGCCAGCTGAACAACATGAAATAAAGTGTCTGGCTCAAGGATACATGTTGTGAGGAATTGAAATCATGACTTTACAATCATGAGCCAAATGCTTCTACCACAAAGCCACATGCTTTCACCTGCTTACACACATGCACACTTACATCCATACATATAATATATATATACACACACACACACACACACACAAGAGATTTTTATCAGTTTCCATCCAAAAGTTTTTGGTTGGCCTGGAGCTATAGCAGAAGATACTTGCTCACTGTGTTATGTAGAGGAACTGAACCCAAGAGAATATGGGTGAGAAGCAAGCCTCTTAATTACACAGCCACACCTGTGCCTAGAAACTATACAAATTTCAAACTCATTTCCAAATCTTTTGATACAGTGTTTTACAAGTTTTTAAAACATGATTTTCACTTAGAACTCTCTGCCACTAAACCTGTAATTCAGAATACAATAACAACAAAGTAACTTCAACTATCTTATTAAATAAGTGTTTTTGGTTAATACTGCTATTTATTTAGTTGTATATTCAGTTAGCAATATTGGTTCAAGGGGAGGGAAAGTGAAAAAAATATCAATAATATGAGGTCAATTCAATTGACTATGTTTATACTAGGAATCAATTAGCCTTGTGCTACTCAGAAGAAAACAAAGTCAAAATATCTGAATAACAGTCACAAAGAGAAACAGCTGGATCACTTACCCGTCTGTTAATAACAGAGAAAACTGATTTTTTACAAAGCATACATTCAGATGCATCTGAATCTGGCACCCAAACTGGACAGTTCAGATCTGGTTTTTGCTCAATTCCTCCTGAAAAAGAAGCAGAAATGTTAAAGAGAAAAGGTGGGGTGGGAGGTATTCAATTCTATAGAAGTATGTGCTGATATGGAGTTCAATTTGTTAAAAATAACAGCTGAATCTCTCTCAAATCACACCCATTTCATCTTAAAAAAAAAAGGAAAGTCACATTGGATAATGTAGTCCTAGATAAACTTTATCTGAAAATTTGCAACTGTAATACCTCGGCAATAGGTCTGCTGGATAGATAGCAACATTTATTTTAAAAAGCTTAAAACACAAGCAATACTCAAATTTTAAAAATACATGGCACCACACATCACTGGTGTAGCTAGAGTGTGTGCCACTTGGGGTGACCTTTCAGTTTTATGCCCCCATGCAAAAATTACAATTACCCACAGCAGATCCAAAAGTGGTGCCGTCCCCATAAAAGTGCTGCCCAGGGTGGACCGCCCCCCTCTGGATATTCTAGGGCCACACACCCCTTAAACACAAGCAGCACTCAACTAATGCTCCACAGGTGCTCCAAATGTTAGGCTTCACTAACACTGAGGATCTCTTCATAACAGCTCGGACTGCACCCCAATGACTGGCTCTTCTCTTTAGGGCCTAAATATACTTCAGCTCCCAACAATTGCTGACACTCCACAAAACAAAAGAGAAGACCACAATGAAGTAAGGCTCCTACATCAACACTACTTTGATATACGCAAACATCCCAGACTGCACAGAAAGAAAGGGTACTTGATACCTCTGACTCACTTTCTCCCCCTCATCTTATCACCCATGTGATATCCAAACCCACCTGCTCTAGGCCTCAAACTAACTACTGCATATAAACCTTTCTCCAAAGGACACCAACCTTCCACAATCTCTTTGTGTTTTTCCTGCAGCTGTTGACTTGCAATGGTTTAAGCAGAACATTAATGGTATCAGTCTCACCAATCACACACCAATCCATTACACTCTGGTTGGTGCTCAGAAGGTCGTCCAGCCACAGAAACCACACTAGAACAGACAATGGAGCCTGGTGTGGCCCCTGACCTTGCAGGTTCTGGTCAAACTGTCCAACTCATGCCAGCATGGAAAACAGATGTTAAATGATGACGATGACAATAAAGGCTTGTTCACAACACAGTCATTTACAGTCGTAGTTTTGGCTGATGTCACTGATTTAAAATTGTTATGCTGACTCTCAATGTTTAATGTTGTCACAATCATCTTGTATGATTATAATTATGGAGCTACTACTAAGAGATTAATGTTGGAATAAGCTGATCCTGAATAATACTTGATTGTAGAGCTGGTTCTTAATGATATAGTTGCAAAGTAACCTTCAATGGTTATACCTATGATTGTAATTTATGTATTTCTTCCCTGGTTATGGTTCTAGGTTGGTTGCTTGGCCCTTACTAGAAACAGCTGAAGCTGGTATTCATCATTAATTTCAGTTTAATATACACTGATTGTTAAAGACTAAAACATTTGCTTTAATAATGGTAAGATGCAATGTTGTGTGAGTTAAGAAAATTACCGATGTGTATATGGTTTGGACACTTTAGTGTGCAGACTTCACAAGAAACTATTAATGTAGTGGAGAAATAAATCACATGCATGATTAAACTGAATGAAGGAGTAAAGTGCAAACTTACTTTTCTTGATTAAATATGAAACACATTTGCGGATATGGGCCATCCACTCTGATTTTTCACTTGAAGTGGCAGCATAGACAACAAATGACTTCATCGGACTTAGTATTTTCCAGCCATTTCTTAAATCTGCAAAAGACATACAGAAATTTTCAAAAAATTAACAGAAAGTAAAAAATATTGAAAGAATACGATGGCAAATATAAGTAGATGAAATGGGGCTCCTCTGAAGGAACAATGGAGTAACATGCTCGACAGGGTGCATAGCTCAGCGATAAAGGAGTTTTTCCAGACTGAGTTACAACTTCTTTGTATTATGAAGTCACAGTAATGGTACAATAAACTTGTGATTAGAATGTTGCAGGAGAGAATCCTAAGATGGATTCTTCAAGCCAAACCATCCAGTAAGAGACCTAGGGGTAGATCAAAAATAAGACGGTTGACTAATATCTAATATCCAAGTATCGGTAACACTTGGTGATCCAGCCAGGAAGTGTAATGACAATTGCTTCTGAGAGGAGGTGCCTGAGAACTGTACTCTGATGAATCTCCCAGGAATAGTGGGCAAAGAAGACAGATAGATGGATAAAAATACCAACTGCTAGAAATAGCAGCTATGTATTTCTTTAATTATACTCTACAATAAAAAAAAATGTAGGATGCATTGTATTGAATGTATGAATACATTGGAGAAAAGATTTTTTAGTTTCGTTGGGAGCAAGACAACATTTCCAGTGCCCATGCTCTGATAAAATTGACCCAATACATTCTGTGAAATAGATGGACAGACTGTAGTAACCATGATCTCTGAGCTGTCTAGGACAGCAGTAAATTCTGAATAAGAACTGACTTGGACTGTGACAACTTGGTTGACTCATCCAAGCATGGAAAAATGGACATAAAATGACGATGATGATGATGATTAGATAATGTAGTTTTAAGATACATTGTTTGATCAACCCTTTAGCATTTAAACTGGTCATATCTGGACAATACTCCATCTGTTTTACGTTCAAACTGGCCAGATCTGGCTTCTCACACCTACCTTACAATGTTATACTAAAAATAAAGTCACATCAAAATCTCAGAGATACAAGATGAGGCGAACAATGTGAATAAATAAGCATTATATTTAGCAGAGTAATCTGAATGTTAAAGGGTTAAAAGACGGGATGGTCAAAACTGGAGTATCTTTGATCACAAGTCTGCTTCATCATTGTTATTTTGTTATCATTTAATCCCAAATCAGCAGTCACCACTACTAAGAACAACATCATTACCATACCACTCATTTATACAGATGAGTAATTCACAGCCGTTGTATCAAATGGTAACAGAACTGAATAGAATTGATTAGAAGAGGAGAGGAAACAAATGTTAACGCTTTTATTTCAGTACACCGAAGGACTTCAACACTAACAATGTGTTTATGAAACAATCATTAATTAAGCAGAGCTCTTGTTATTTACAAACATAGAAACATCTAATCATGTTTTTCAGTGTGATCTAACCATCACTCACTACTATGGATGATAACAATGATGATGGTTGCTGGCAGTAGTTGTGGTGGTGATGGTGGTAGTGATTATGATGGTGCTCATGATAGTGATGACAAGGAAGAAGAGGATGGCTATGGTAACACTCCTGACAATGATGATGTTGGTATTATTCTAATTTACTTCATTAGACAAGATATTAAAAAGAAAAGAATCAATATATCATACCAGAAAAAAAAAAGTAACTGGTAGAAGATAAAGTTGAAGATGTACAACATAAACAACATTACTCCTCTTTGCATCTATTTACAATTTGATGAGTTGGAGCCAGAGGGGTTTACAATGAGTTGGCCATAACAAACTAATGACCTATGACCAATAGACTAACTCATACAATTACCATCATGTAGTTCACTAAACTTCTTTAGCTCTTATTAAGTGCTTAATAAATAATAATAATAATGGTTTCAAATTTTGCAACAAGGGCACCAATTTTGGAGGAGGGGATGAGTCGACTACATCAACCCCAGTGTTCAACTGGTACATATTTTATTGACCCTGAATAGATGAAAAGCAAAGTTGACCTTGGCAGAATTTGAACTTGGAACAAAGCAACAGGCGAAATACTGCTAAGCATTTCATCCAGCATACTAAATGCTCTTTTCTACTAAAGGTCTGAAATGTTGGTGAGAAAGCCTTTACATGGGCTAGAAATAGCAACCAAATCATCTTCTAATCATAGAAATAGCAGATAAATCTGTTTTGAATCACATCCTGTTTCTTCTTAAAAAAGGGATATATTGGGTCATATAGCCAGGCCTACTGAACTAAGCTAGAAAATAAGCTGGAATAGTGGCTGTGTGATTAAAAAGCTTGCTTTCCAAACATGTGGTCTTGGGTTTAAGTCTTACTGTATGGTACCTTGGGCAAGTGCCTTCAACTACAGCCTAGGGTTGACCAAAGCTTTGTGAGTGGATTTGGTAGATGAGAATTGAAAGAAGCCTGCCATATGTGTGTGTGTGTGTCTGTATGTATGTATATGTATATATATATATATATATATATGAGAGAGAGAGAGAGAGAGAGAGAGAGAATAAAATACAGACAGACATGTAAGTATCTATGTTGGGTACCTTTGTGTTTGTCCCCTACCACTGCTTGACAATTGGTGTTGGTTTGTTTGCATCCCCCATAACTTCAGCAAAAAAGATCAATAGAACAAGTACCAGGTTTTTAAAAAATAAGTACTGGGGTTGATCTGTTTGACTTAACTCTTCAAAGAATTGCTCCAGTATAGCATAGTCCAATGACTGAAACAAGTAAAAAATGAAAAAATAAAGACACGCACAGACATGGCTGTGTGGTAAGAAGCTTGTTTCACAACCACAATATTTGGGGTTCAGTCTCACTGCATGGTACCTTGGGCAAGTGTCTAGTGCTTTAGTCTTGGGCCAACCAAACCCTTGTGAGTGGATTTGGTGGAAGGAAACTGAAAGAAGCCCATCATATATATGTATACATGTATGTGTGTGTCTTTGTTTGTACTCCTCCTTCACTGCTTGACAATCAGTGTTGGTGTGTTTATGTCCCTGTAACATAGCAGTTTGACAAAAGAAACCAATAGAATATGTACCAGGCTTTAGAAAATAAGTACTAGGGTTGATACATACAATTAAAAACTCTTGAAGGCAGTGCCCCAGCATGGCCATTGTCTAATAACTGAAACAGGTAAAAGATAAAAGATAGTCTTGTCTAGACGACATTTGATTTAGTTTGTCTGCAAGCAAAGATAACCTGGTGGGGGCTAAACAACAAGATTTATTTATTGAAAATTAGCATAAGACATATTGAAGCTGTGAAGCAGCAAAACTTTAATGAAAGTCTCCCCCTGTTTTATTGAAATATCCAAGTCTTTGAAGACAGGAAAATAATAAAGCACTACAATGTGAAGTTGGTATACAAACAGAAATGTTTAATCATGTTATTGAGTGTGATCCAATTACCATACACTATTACAGTGATAGCAGTGGTGGTGGCGTCTGTGATGACAGTGCAGGTGTTGCTGATAATGATGATGATGATGAAAATGGTGATATTGGAATTATTGGAGTTTAGTTCATTAACTTGATATTAAAAAAATATATATATATAAAAAAAAAGAATCAATAAGTTCTAGCAGAGAAAGTAATTGGTAAGAGAAAATGACAAAGGCATTTAGTGTGATGGAAGATGGAAGTGTAAAAGAAATTTAAGAGTGTACAATTTAAGATGTTGTGAGACAATAATTTCAAAACTGAATCAACAAAGGAGTGGCTACATAGTTGCTCAACTTACTAGAAAATGCAGCTGAATTCCCCTTGAATCACCTTATTATCTTTAAAATAAAGGAGGGCACAATTTGGATAATGTAATCATGAATACATTGTCTAGTTCAGTGGTTCTCAACCAGGGTCCATATGGCTCCTGGGAGGGGATCTATATATACGGGTTTTGGGAGTTCACACTAATGAAATAGTAAGTTGGGGATCCACAGTAATATTTTAAGGACCCATGGAAATTTTTTGATTTCAATGTATGTATTGCAAGAAATAGCTAGGTTTCTTTCTCTAATGTTTTACATAATTCAACCGACAGAAGTGAATAACAAAAAAAGGGAACTTTGAAAGAAGTATATATAAAATTAGTTTTTAAACATTGAATGGCTATAGGGGCCCACCAAAGTAAAGTAACACACGAAGGGGTTCATAGGTTAAAAAGTGGTTGAAAACCACTCGCCTAGTCTGAAAATAAGATTGGATAGTCATGGTTGGAATGCTCTGATCATAGGTATGTTCAGTCAGGGTTGTTCTGGAGTTAAACAATAACAACAAGTTAATATAAATTCTTTACTCTATCAGTGTATGTGTGTGAGAATACTGTGATGTATGGTGGTATGCCAATATTAGATTCATTATTATTGTTATTACCTCTGCCTTAGCGAAGGCAGAGGTATTGTTTTCAGCCGTGTTTGTTGGTTCGTGGACAAGATATCTCAAGAACCACTTTGGATGGATGGATGAAACTTTCAGGGATGTTTGGCCTCGTGACTGGCACGGACTGATTAGATTTTGGGATCAATCCAGTAGTGGACAAGGAATCTGGATTATTTTACCGTTCTTTTTTACTTAATTTTCAAGAGCAGTTGGGTTCATTTTTAGTATTCTCGTTTGTAAGAGCGGTCGAGTTTATTTCAGATACTCTCATTTTAAAAATCTTCAGCTAATCACTGAGAAGACATTGGTGTTGCCTTGGCAGAGGTTTGCGCTCTCTGAGTGGTGTTGTTGTTGTTGTTGTTGTTGTTGTTGTTGTTGTTGTTGTTGTTATTATTATTATTTAAGGCAGTGAGCTGGCAAAATCGTTAGCACACCAGGCAGAATACTTAGCAGCATTCTGTCCATCTTTACATTCTGAGTTCAAATTCCACTGAGGTCAACTTTGCTTTTCATCCTTTCAGGATCAATAAATTAAGTACCAGTGAAACACAGGGGTCGATGTAATTAACTAGTCCCCTCCACCAACATTTCAGACCTTTAGTAGAAAAGAGCATTTAGTATGCTGGATGAAATGCTTAGCGGTATTTCGCCTGTTGCTATGTTCCGAGTTCAAATTCTGCCAAGGTCAACTTTGCTTTTCATCCATTCAGGGTCAATAAAATATTTACCAGTTGAACACTGGGGTTGATGTAATCGACTCATCCCCTCCTCCAAAATTGGTGCCCTTGTTGCAAAATTTGAAACCATTATTATTATTATTATTATTATTAAGCATTTAATAAGAGCTAAAGAAGTTTAATGAATATTTAAAAGGATGTGTAGAGAAAGAGAGGTATGAGGAGATCTGTGAAGATTGGAGGAGATGTGGTGTAAAGTGAGAAACAGTTTGGGAGGGGTGAAGTGAAAAACAAATTGCAGGGACTAGAGAGGAGACAGCTGAGAGATGGAGAGGGCTATAGGCAGTAATGGTCAGAAAAGAGAGAGAGAGAGATGTTATTGTAATTTAGCTCCAGGTCAGATCTATGATCAAAAGATTTCTAGTCAATGATCATCCAGCCTTTTTGTATTTTTAGGAAGGCATTGTCCAGTGTGTTTCTTTTTTTCAAGATGGTAGTGTGTAAATTGAAGAAATTTGGTTGCTATTTCTAGCAGGTTGAGCAACCATACAGAGGCTCTCTCAGAAATATAGTATGGGGGGGGGGCTGGTTGATGGAAAAGAAAGAGCAGGATTGGTGGTAAGCAGGAGAGTAATCAGGAAGAGCTGATGAGGATAGTTAGTAATTGTGGACACGACAACGATGATGGTGGTGGTGACTATGTTAGTAATAATTAGTAGTCATAATGATAAGCTGTATTAGCAATGCTTTTAATAGCAGTGGCAGTGCAAATAGGGTGGGTGGGTGTAGTGATGATAATAAATGATAATGGCAGTGGTTGTTGTGAAAATGATAATTATGAGGGTGGCAGCAGTGGTAATGATGAATGCAAAGACTGTCATAGTGACGATAATGTATACAGACGACTATAGATAGTGGTAATTTGACTCTCAAATTTCTTATAATTCTGATGAGGAGAAAGAAGATAGCATACAACATCATCATCATTTGGTTGGCTGGTTTTTACAATGTAAACAGCTACCTATTTCCCCTCATAAAAGATTACTACTTTGAAGCTTATTTAGAATAGAAAACACATACAAAGCTGGATTACTGAGAAGATTAAACTATAATCTGCATCTAAGTAATCCTTACTTAATCAGTGCAAACAACCAAATCTCTGGCCTTGCAAAATGGTAAAAGCTATGATAAGTACTTGTATGTCTTGAAGGCATATTTTACTAAAAAAAAACTGACTTCAAGCAACATTTCTGAAGAGATGAAAACATCAGGTTATATTGATAGCTATAACTACATGTAGTAGCAAATCTCTGCAAGTGTATGATTAAAATTAGATTAATGGTGTTGTAAAGCAAAAGAATAGACCCACAGTTTTCCCCACTCTTGACTTATCTCTCTGTCTGATTACACAATCAGCAGTTACAGCTTGAACTGCAGATAGGGTGTCAACTTACTGGCAGAATGATTGACATTTCATGCCTTATTTTAAATGCTGTGTTATATTTAAGGAAAAATGTCTGAGTCCCAAAGTCTACCAGGCCAGCTGGTTGTAAAAATGTTTATACATGTATATTTGGGCAAAAGCAGTGTGCAAATGATTTCTTTTTTTTACTTGATGTACAATGTCAATTACCTCTGTGGTTGCCTCTGTGTTTGTGTGTGTGTGTGTGTGTGTGTGTCTGTCTGTCTGTCTGTCTTTCTGTGTGCGTGTGTGCATGTGATGGAGTATATATACACTATCACTGGATCTAAAGTTAACCAACTGACATATTTCTTATTAGAAAAAGTGAAGTAATTGGTTAACAACATGGGATAAATGGAAAAATCCAACTGATTTACTTAAAATATGGTGAAGATTAGCTCTTGGTTGTTTATTCCTGCAGTTAGGAGATGTAGATCAAAAATGAAATTTTGTGAATGATAAGCAGAGAGTGTCATCCATCACAACCAAACTTAATTCTAGAGAGCCTCACATAAGCTAGCCACTGAGTGAATAATAGACCCTTTGGATTAGATTAACTACAAGAGACTAACAACTTATCCAGGTGTATATTTATCTTATGTGAAGAAAAGAGAAACCAAAGAACTCTTGAGGTTCATGAACAAATTGATTTAACTTCTCATTTCACAACACATTTTCATATTTCAGTTTTGGAGCAGAATGGCTGAATTATCTATCATTGTCATATCTCTCTATTGAAATTTCTCTGGGTGATCAGATGTTTTATTTTTCCAAGTGAACTTTTTTGTGGAGATAATTCTTTGAACAATTTCATAAGTGTAGGTGTGACTTCCACACCTCATTGTTCGGGGTTCAATCCCACTGTGTGGCACTTTGAGCAAATGGCTTCTATTATAGCCTAGGGCCAACCAAAGCCTTGTGAGTGGACATGGTAGAGGGAAACTGAAAGAAGCCTGTCACACACACACACACATACATACATACATAAGACATACATATATATAGACATCATCATCATCATCATCATTTAACGTCTGTCTTCCATGCATGCATGGCTAAGATGGTTGACAAGAGCCAGCCAGGTAGAAAACTACCCCAGTCTACAATGTCTGTTTTGGTAAGGATTTTACAACTGGATGCCCTTCTTAATACCAACCATTTTGTATATATGTGCATGTGTGTATTTGTGTTTGTCTCCCCCCCCCCCCTACTGCCATTTGAAAACTGGTGCTGGTGTATTTACGTCCCTGTAACTTAATGGTTTGGCAATAAAGATAGAATAAGTACCAATAAACTTTGCTTGCGAAGACCTATTGAGGCAAGTGAAATCAAATCAAATTGCTGACATGGCCGATGACAGTACTGCCTGATTGGCACTCGTGCCAGTGGAATGTTAAAAGCACATCTGAGCATGATCATTGCCAGGACCATGGACTGGCTCTTGTGCCAGTGGCATGTGAAAAGCACCATTCGAGCATGATCATTGCCAGCGTTGCCTTACCAGCACATATGCCAGTGGTACGTGAAAAACAAAATTCAAGCATGGTCGTTGCCAGTGCCGCCAGACTGGCTCCCATGCAGGTAGCACATAAAAAACACCTTTTGAGCGTGGTCGTTGCCAGAACCCCCTGACTGGCCCTCATGCCGGTGGCACATAGAAGTATCCACTACACTCTCAGAGTGGTTGGTGTTAGGAAGGGCATCCAGCTGTAGAAACTTTGCCAGATCAGATTGAGCCTGGTGCAGCCTTCTGGCTCACCAGTTCTCAGTCAAACCGTCCAATCCATGCCAGCATAGAAAGCAGTTGTTAAATGGCAATGGTGATGATACACACACACACACACACACAACCTAAATATATTCATATATATATATATATATATATATATATACATTTAGGTTTGTGTGTGTGTGTGTATACACAATCTAATGTTGTTGATCAACTAGGAGAAAACAACAAAATATTTACTATTGGCAGGACTCCATAGATTCAGTACAGTAAAATTTATTGATAATATTGATTTGACATTGACTTCCCATTTCACCTTTAATAGCATATTTAACCACTTCAATCTGATTGAACAACCCATTAAAGGCGAAAATTGAAGTCTTAGTTAAATCAATATTATCAGTTATTTATCTATCTCCACACAACCAACTCCTTCACTTTTCTACTCTGTCCTGCTCTCTATTTCTCACAGACCTCAGACAATACTCTTTTCCTTCCCCTTTCCCTAGTGTCTTTCATGCCCCACATTCAGCAGTTACTACTCTGTTACTATCTACACTAACACCTGACAACTTCTAGTTTGTCCCTTTTATCACACTTTACCCTCTCATACCTCACCTACAGTCATCACTCTCTTTCATGTATTCTTCTTTCAGTCACAGCTACTCTTTAGTTTTGTCGATTACAAAGCAGCCTGACTAGTGCTGGTGCCACAGTAAAAGCATGCAGTTACAATCTGCGAAGTGACTGGTGATATGAAGGGCATTCAGCCATAGAAATCACGCCTAAACTGAGACATTGAAGCATGATGTCCTTCAGCTTGTGGCCAGTTTCTGTCAACCTGTCCAATGGATGACAGCAATGAAAGGCAGGTGATGATGATGTGCGAGGAATGTATGTATGTGTAGGTAGGTGTATATTGTCAAGAAACATAGACATCAATGAAAAACTGTACAATAAATTTAAAGTTCTCTATAATAATTGCTCTGCAGTGAGTTACAAACACTTCCTTCTTGTTCTTGCCATTAGGAATGCAGTGAACAAGTAATTGGCTCATTGGAAACTTATAACCAATGGTGCTTATCATTCATCATCTATAATATAAAATGAAAATAAAATAATTATCACACCTGACTCAGCTTCTCTTTTTTTTTTTTTTTTTTTTTTAAATGCATTTAATGTCTTAGTTTATCAGCAGATTGGTTTTTACTTAAGCAACCAGAAATCTGTAAACATTCTTTGTTCAAAACTAATAAAGAAGCCCGTCGTATATATATATATATATATATATATATATATATATGGGAGGATATACGAAAAAACAACAACAGACGAGGACAGGTGGTGTAAATAACAAAAGGATGTATTAGTATGACGCTCGGGAATACGGAAAGTCTTTGACGTTTTGAGCTACGCTCTTCAACAGAAAGAATACGGAGACAAGGAGAAAAACACGGAGAAAAAAAATTGAATAGTGTTCAGTCAACGGTCAATCATAATAATGGCTGATCATAACATATATATATGTGTGTGTGTGTGTGTGTATGTTTACGTCCCTGTAACTTAGCAGTTCGGCAAAAGAGACCAATAGAATAAGTACTAGGCTTACAAAGAATAAGTCCTGGGGTCGATCTGCTCGACTAAAGGCGGTGTTCTAGCATGGCCGCAGTCAAATGACTGAAACAAGTAAAAAGGGTAAAGAGTTAAAAACTTACTTTTGTCATCTTCAATATCTTCTAATTTGACATCGTCCAATGGAATTATGTGCTGTTTATTGTACTGAAAATTAACAAAATTAAAACTTTTCAGAAACTTTATCTAAAATTTCAGAAAACAAGATGTTATTTATGTTTCTTCACAACAAACTTAAAAGGTACACTGTACACTATCAAGATAAGTTGTAAATCTAGTCGAGTTAACGGTTCCTCATGAAGATAATAAGGTAAATACCACCATAACCAATATCCAAACTACAGTGGAGAAGGCTAGCCACTGGATTTGGTTAAAAAGAAACGATGAGCGATGGCTAGAGGAATATTGAGCTTTGTTTTTAATAACCAGTTGATCTAGCAAGCGGGGCCTCATATCAGAGAGGGGGGGCTGGTGCGCATTGATGCCGTCGAGAAGTAGGCCCTGAAATGGCGCGCATTCTCTCCTGATGACCCCATACACTTGCTGGCTTCCGGTATGCGGAGTTCTCGACTGGTAGCACTTGCAGGTGTGAGTTGTTTGCAAAACATCTATAAAAGACCCTGCTCCACAGTTACACATTCTAGATTGTATGCAATAAAACATCCATTGATTGGTTAAAACCATCATACAATTAACACAAATCTACTATCAAGCCCTTCCTTCTCTGTATCTACTAATAAATATTGAACAGCCTTTATACACTTATCTCTTCTTATTGTTATTGCAGCAGCAGAATTAGAAGAAATAGAAGACTGTTGGAAACAAAATATAGCTGAAATTTAATAAAATTAGTTTTAACAATAACATTGTAAAGGTATTGTTATATTTGGGGATGGTCAAATTTTGTAAATTTTAGGTCTTCATTTCAGCTTCATTATTATCATTTTAGTTTCTTGTCAAAGCTCTTTCATCACACATCCTGTGGCCTCTTCAGTGGTTAGTTTTATCCCACATGTCTCCTCTTGTTCTGCATATTCCATTTCTAAAATCCATTTATTAAATAGAATAAGCAGGACAAGATGAGACACATGGGACAGAGAGTCACTGAAGAGGTCACAGGACATGTGACAAAAGAGCTTTGAAAAAGAAACTAAAATAACAATAATGAAGCTGAAGTAAAGACCAAATGTATAGCATGCGTGTTTAATTGGCAAAATATGACCATCCTCAAATATAACAATATGCTTCAACACGTGATTTCACATCAAGAATCTTGCAAAACAAATACACAAACGTAATTGTAATAGATATTATAGAAAAAAATAAGAAAGGAAACAGTCAGCAGCTGGTAGCAGCACTTAAATATTCTTCCAAATTTCCAACACACACACACACAGAGTATAAGTGATTCTTTCAGCAAACATTCCACCTCAAAATAGTTACTAATCAAACGATTCACTGGCAAAAGTTAAAATAAAAAAAACTAAAAAAAAATCTATGAACAAAATGTTATAACATACCCTCTTCTTGCTGATTATTATGTTACCATATACAAGTATATCGTTAAAGAGGAAAAACTGCCGTGGTTTTGGTTTTTTACGACACATTTTCGTTAAAACACCTTCTCCTACGAGAACCCGACCAGGGCGTGTGAGTTTCTACAAATAAATACATAGATAAATGGATTAGCTACTAAAACATAAATCAAATAATGAAAGAAACAGAAGTGAAATATATGTTAAATGTGAAAACAGAACTCAGACTCATGTTAGTATTTGATATGATAGCATGTTGAACCAACAAGAGAGCTTCTATGTGGCTCCTTGATCTGCTAGAAATTAGCAGTCAAATCTCTCTCACATCATACTCTACGCATCATCATCATCATCATCATCAAATGTCCATTTTCCATGCTTGCATGGGTTGGACGGTTTGACTGGAGTTGGTAAGGCCAGGGGCTGCACCAGGCTCCATTGTCTATTCTGGCATGTTTTCTATGCCCTTCCTAATGCCAACCACTCCACAGAGTTTACTGGGTGCTTGTAATGTGACACCAGTGCCGGTAACAATTCTGTTGTAGCAGACAAATCATCTTGAGTACAGCAATGCACCAGATATCTCAGTCCTTGGTCATCTCTTTTATCCCTACTGTCTTACAAAATAGTAGACTTTGGGCTAATGTAGTCCAAGGAATACTGTTCCTGGAAAAAAAAATGCTGCTTCCATTAAAAAAAAAAAAAGAAAGGGATGCTTTAGTGCTTTTGTTCATAAGTTTGCTTCATCAGGGACATTTCGAGGCTAGACAATAGCAACAAGCTGGTATGAGAAGTGCAACTGATCATGTTATATCAGCATGGTCACTGAAACAGCCAAGCTAGCACAACGACATCAACTTAGCCATGGATATTTGAAACTAGATATTTTTTTTTGTTTTGTCATCAAAGATGACAGGCACAGGTGTGGCTGTGTGGTAAGAAGTCTGCTTGGTTCCAGGTTCAGTCCTACAATGTGGCACCTTGGGTAAGTGTCATCTTTTATAGCCTCGGGCTGACCAATGCCCTGTGGGCAGATATGATAGATGGAAACTGAAAGAAGCTTGTCATGTGTGTGTTTGTCCCTCACAACAGGAGTTGGTGTGTTTATGTACACATGACTTAGTGGTTTGGTAAAAGAGACTGCTAGAATAAGTACCAGACATTGAAAAATAAGTACTGGTGTCAATTCATTTCACTAAAAATTCTTTAAGGCTGTGCCCCAGCATGGTTGCAGTCTAATGACTGAAACATGTAAAAGATAAAAAAATATATGCATTATAAATTAATGACTCTCAGATACTGCCAGTCCACTGAAATAATAATAGGAAATCAAGTAACTGCATAGGGACTCCTTCATTTGCTTGTTGATAGTCAAGTGTCATGATCAGGGCATTTTTGCTTCATTATAATATATTCCAAAATGAAACAAAATGAATGATAACAAGCATGTAAATTCATGTGAATGTCTGTACAATACCTTGATAATTTTTTTTATTTATTGTTCTCAAAGAATATACTCTTTCTGATGGATATTTCTTTTAGATAAAGTTTGTGATGTAATTGACCAATATCTATTATGCCCGTGATGGTAGATATATCTGATATGTGTAGGCAAATATCACATATTTGAAGGAAAAACAATGATTTCCTTCTAAAATTTTATTGAACAATGATGAGCATCATTTTAACGTCCTCTTTTCCATGCTTGCATGGGTTGGATGGAGACAGATTTTCTATGGTCAGAGGCACTTCCTGCCACCAACTCTCCCCTGTTTCCAAACAAGGTAATATTTCCCCATGGCTGGATGTGCTTACACAGAACATTTGGAATGAGTGGTACTGTTTGAATGACAGTGACAATCGTTTTACAACTGTCATAGAATGTCAAGAAAAGGACACAAACACACATACACAACAGGCTTCTCTTAGTTTCCATCTACCAAGGTTTGGCCCAAGGCTGTAGTAGAAGACACTTGCCCAAGGTACCATGCAATGGGACTGAATTCAGGACTATGTTGTTATGAAACAAACTTCTTACCACACAGCCACACCAGCGCCTATTGCAAATAATTTGCAAATGTATTCTCCATAAATTATGATTTGAAATGACAGTTTATTTTTAGTCATGTCAAAAGGGCCCATGAAAAAAAAAGCTAACCTGTGATGCCGTGTAATGAAGAAACCAATGCTCTCTACTACTGGTAGAATATGACCCATGAATATTTCAGCTCATAGGTTAAATACGCATCAAATCAACAAGCTGTGATTTTTCATTCATAGCTATAATATTGTGCAGCTGGAGGCCAATAATTTTCTGGGTAGAAATTCTATATTTTTTTGTGTTTTTTAACAAAATTTCTGCACAGTTATTTTGGTTTCCTATTTCACCTGTGTGGGTGTTGCTGAATATGATATTGATTTCCAAAATAATCAATAACCAGATCATTTATTTCACACTTTATTCATCTCTGGTCTTAAATTCAATGACGATTATTACACTGTGAATTGTTTCCTGGAATTGATATTTCAAAACAAAGAAAAAAAAATTTGACAAGAGTAATATTTGATAACTGCTAGATTCCCACCCACCATTTCAGCCACTGCTTAACTTGCAGATACACTAACAAAGAGAGTATGTTAGTACTTAACTCATTCTCTTGATCTGCCTCTCCCTTTGCTTCTAAATAAACACTCATTTAAAAATTACTTCCCCAACCAGGTGGCGAAATAAAGATCAATACCAACTCCTAATGCAACCAAGCCAAGATAATAGTATCTCTTGTGTTAAATCAATGATCAGAACACTATGGAGTAAACCAGATATAATTCCAAATGGTGATGCAAATGAATATAGAGAGGAAAATCTATCAGTCTTATGTACTGTAAAGCAAAGTGAAGCCAAAATAAAAGAAATCTATTTACGCTCATATCCAGAAAGATTTCAGACATTTAAATGTAGTAGTTTGCAAATAATTTGTCGAGTTAGAAAGGAAAATCTATTAGAAAAGTGAATACATAGTATTATATCTATTTATAAAAATATATAAGGCTCAGACAAGGGACCGAGTCTTCTGGTGATTTGTTGTGCTTAAGAAGACACGTCAAGCTAAGTCCCCTGCATCCCTCTTCAGCTGAGCGTCCCTAGTCTTGTGGGCTAGTGAGTGCTGGTGTCACATAAAAAGCACCGGTGCTGGTGCCATGTAATAAGCACCCATGCCAGTGCTGCATAAGTGCACCCAGAGCACTCTGTAAAGTGGTTGGCATTAGGAAGGGTATCCATCCATAGAAACCATGCCAAAACATAGAGCTTGGGCAGCTCTTCAGCTGACCAGCTCCTGCCAAACTGTTCAATCCATGCCAGCACAGAAAACAGATGTTAAATGATGATGAGATATTATGTGTACATATATATATGTGAAGGTGCATGGCCTAGTGGTAAGGATGCTGCATTCACTATTGCAAGATTGTGGCTTCAATTCCCAGACCAGGTAGTGTGTTGTGTTCTTGAGCTAAACACATCATTTCATATGGCTCCAGTTCAATCAACTGTAAATGGCTAACCATGAGACGGACTGGTATTCCATTCAGTGGGATATGTTGGTTTACATGCCTGTCCAGTAGAGAGCGGGGGAGGTCATCATTTGAAAGCTAAAACGATGCTAGGAAGTGCACTGTGATCAGTGGTGGATAACAACATCTGATAGTCTGGTCAATTCAGAGATATAGTATGAATATATGAGAGCTGTACTGAAAGTAATGAGAAGATGGGCAGGATATAGATTTTTAATTGCATCTACTATCATAGGTGTACTGAGCTCTGTCACAACAGATCTGTATAAAAATCTAGAAATTCTAGGTTCTCAAAACAAAGAACAAAGCAACCTATTGTGTGTTCACCAAATGCAATTGATTACAGGTACAGAGAAAATTTGTAAAGCATTCCAAGGAGTTGCCATTTGTGGTTCCTGAATGAAAACATGCACACAATCAACATGTGTGTGCGTGTGGAATACAAACATATGCATGCACACATACACACGCACAGAGAGGCAATAAATGAAGCATAAACAAGGATGTGCTGAAAAGACATATGAAGAACTCTGGAATCTCCCCAAACACCGGAGAGAAGAAGGCTCATTGGCAAGATGAATGGCACTGATTGCTGAAGCTCATAATTCCAGCTGTTGATGTGAAACAACAGAGGGAATATAAAAGAAAACATGAGAGGTGTCATTTCTCCATTGTGTCAAGTAGCTTCAACTGCAGCATATGTCATCATTGCTGCAGATCATGAGCTGGCCTTGTAGCCCATATACGAGCCTACCAGAAATGATTACAGAACAAGAACAGTCAACATTGATGACCTATGATGGACAGCTGAAGAAGATAAAGTATATACATACTCATGTACTAATGTAATGTGCACATCCACTCCACAGGTGTAAAATTATCCACACACACACAAACTAATTCAGCTAACCCCAAATTCTAGAAGCTGTCTTGACTAAACTCTTTAGTATTCATGTTACACTGTCAAATATGTTTATGTATTCACATTGTTTTGAATTAATTATGCATTATCTCATAGCTTCAAAATTTTAATGATGTAATTGCTTATTTTTAGAATAACATTGTAGAATAGGTGTGAGAGGTCAGATCTGGTCAGCTTCAACATAAAATAGGTAGAATATTTAGGCCAGATATGGCCTGTTTAAATGCTAAAGGGTTAATTAGCTAAAATGCCTTGCCATTTTGTTATGCATAAATCTTGCAATGGTAAAAAAATTTCATTAAATCCCAAAGAAGAAAAGAAGAAAAAAGAAGGAAAGACAGGAAAAAAAAATAGACAGAAAAACACTTGCGCACATGCACACACCATTACATTTTTTTCAAAACTTATAATCTGAAATGCTGAAGAAGCAGAAATGATGCATTGTGCCTGATAAAATGTTGAAAATATTTTTCCAAATACATAGTGAGATAATAAGTATTGTGATAAGGAAAAATAAATGATTGCCATTATTGTTGGTGGTAACAGTAATAGAAAATAATTTTTCACATCAAGTTGAACTAAACAATATTTTTTTTTTTTTTTTTTTTTTAAAGATAATTTTTTTAAAAAATTCAGGGAAGAAAATGTAGCAATTACTTTAAAATGTAAAAAAATTTCTTTGAAGATGTAAAATATTTTACTCACTTCCCCTGATGCACCAAAACATTGCTCTACGTATGCAATTCGCTTGTGATTGGAGTCACTGTTAACTGCAAAAGAAGAAAGGAAATAAATTGAAGAACCATATGAATGAGAAGAAAATTATTTTATTTATTTCAATTGTTACTGGAGACAGAGCTACTGGCTGTAAATAATTAGAAAAGATTAGCAACAAAAGGTAATTTATATTAATTTTAGTTCTGTACCAGAACAGGAAGTAGTTTAATAGTTCTGATAGAACTAAGAAGTGAGTTCAACTCATTGATTACTTTAATAAACCCAGGACGTTAATTAAGGCTAAGGGTGTGTGTGGTAGTGGTGCAGTATTTTTCAACAATGGCTACTCAAGGGATAGTTAAGTTAGCAACAATAACACCTAACTTGAATAGTAAACTGAAGAAATAAGTAATAAAACTCTAAATTCTTCTGAAGTACAAAAAAAAAGTCAATTTTCCAGATAAGATTTACAAGATATATATATAAATGAATTAGGTATATTATCAAGATAAGTATCACTTGAAAGCTATTGTCATCTCTGCTCACAGAGACCTAATAGTTGAAGGTAGCTGACTGGCCAAGTAACTCAACAGGTTTTCTAACTCAAAACAAAAAATGTTTACTATCTTAATCTACACTGTGCTTCAGCTTTGTCAATATTTTAGTCAAGCTCTAAGGTAGCAGCAAGCTGGCAGAAACGTTAGCACGCCGGGTGAAATGCTTAGCAGTATTTCATCTGCCATTACATTCTGAGTACAAATTCCGCCGAGGTCAACTTTGCCTTTCATCCTTTCAGAGTTGATAAAATAGGTAGGTACCAGTTAAGTCTTAGGATCAATTTAATCTACTTAATCCCTCCCAACAAACTGCTGGCCTTGTGCCAAAATTTGAAACCAATATTTTAGTCAAGCTCATCTCAAACCAACTGAGTAAAAACGGTGTTATTTCCAAAGTGTTACGGGACAAGAATTTAAAAGTCAATTTATCTTTAGTCTAACATCTTGCTTTAGTCATAATGATCTCTGGCTTTTATAAAGAATCTTTGTCTTTTTTTATTAGCTTAATAAATATTAACTAGATCTCATAGTCAAACACTAGTCTTTAGATTAATATAAAGACTACTGTTGGTTATGAGATGCATTTATATAATGGAGGTAAGCTGGCAGACTTGTTAGTACATTAGACAAAATGGTTAGTGGCATTTCTTAAGGCTCTTTACATTCTGATTCTAAATTCTGCTGAGGTCAACTTTGTCTTTCATCCTTTCAGGGTCAATAAACTAAGTACCAGTTGTGTACTGGGATCAATGTAATTGACTTATCCCTCTCTCCAGATTACTGGCCTTGTGTCAAAATTTGAAACCATTTATATAATGGAAGAATGAATGTCTAACATAAGTCATCATCATCATCAACAACATTTAACACCCATTTTCCGTGCCAGCATGGGTTAGATAACTTGACAGGAGCTGGGGCCACACTAGATTCCATAGTCTGTTTTGACTTGGTTTCTACAGCTGTATGCCCTTCCTCATGCCAATCACTTTACAGAGTGTACTGAGTGCTTTTTACATGGCACCAACACCCACACCTATGCTTTTTATGCAGCACTTTGGTTTTAGGATTTCAATTCTGTTAAATAATAAAAAAAAAAGATTTAACTATGCAAATTAGATTTGAACAAACTGCTAAAATTTTTAACATCAAGTTACATAAACCATTATGAGCTGGTGTTTGTTTTATACATGCTATTGAGCTGGAAAACAGAAATAAACCTAGAAGAGACATAGCACATGAACCATTTGAATACTTTAGTTCAGTTCATGTGTTTTTGTAAAACTAGTATAATTCTTATAACTTTGTAATGTAACTTTAAAAGCTTACATAACATTTCTGTTTTTTTAAGATCAGTGAACACCATTAAAAAATCGATCTAGTAATATCATTTCTTAATGTGAACTTTCTTTAATTAGAGAATTAAAATTGGCTTTGAATGAACTAAAAACCATTGTAGATTTTTATGTAACAGGTGAGGGGTAAACATTTTATTATAGACTGAACTGATCAATAATTTCAGAATCCCTCAAAATTACATGTATTCAGTAATTTTTTAACATGCTATTTGATGAAGATTCATCTTAACTAACGCTACATGAAGTGAATATAATGTTAACTTTCCCAGGCCAATTTATATTAATTAATCTATGCATGTGTGTGTGGAAGGGAGCTATCAAAGCTTCTAAATCAAAATAGAATAAATATGATTTTTTTTTTTAATAAACAGTTTATGTAATAACCTTTCATTGCAAATTTCATGATTTTTGATAGAGTAAAGGACACTTTACATCTTTCTTTTTATCTAATTCATTCAAAACCAAATTTAATTATGAAATTAATTAAAGCTCGTGTGAAGGAATAGTGTAGTGAAAATTTTATGACGAGGTTTACTGATCATGTTATATAAGCTTTTATGAGCTGCATTGCAAAGTTTCAATGAATACTATCCTAGTTTTACAAAAACACTTACACTGAAAAGAGGCTAAAGATATTTTTCTTTCATTTTTTTTTTTATTATTATTATTTCAGCTATTACTATGGAAAGATTAACAGTAGCAGTAGTAAAATAAAGTTAAAGAAGCCCACCAGTCATACATGATCATGGGATTGGTTTGGTTCATTCTATATGCAGTAACTGTGGACAGTAGCTCAAATTGATTAACATGGACAAGAGGTGTCTTTTCAGATAAATTTCATTTTCAGGTGTGACTGTGTGGTTAAGAAAACTGCTTCCCAACCACATGCTTATGGGTATTCCCACTGTGTATTCACTGGGTAAGTGTCAATGGTAGGTTGAAACTGATAGAAACATGTCCTCTATATAGATGACCACCCAAATAAATACATGTGCTTGAAAAGTTGAACAACAAAAGTGCTTACACACAAAATACACCTGATACAAAAAGTTTTTCCCCAAAGATTCATGACGTTTTTTTTAAAACATTTTTAGAATAATTAATAGCTTTTAAGAAAACCTTTCTTTAAATATTGTGACTGTGTTAAATATATTTTTCAAAAACTTCTAAATATATAAAGTTTGGAGGTATGAGATTAAAATATTTCACCAGTTGATATCCATAAGATTACAATGGTTTCACAGCCAACATCATGAAAAAATAATTAATTTTAATGTATAATAAATCATTTTACATATCTGCACTAGTCTATATGTTATAAATTACCTAGTACCATTGTACATTTTACAAGCCAATACAGGTATAGAAGGCTAGCTCATCAGATCTATAGAATATCATGGTTACATCCATTCTTCAACTCCAATATACACATACAAAAAAGTCATCTTTGAAATAATAATGTATGGAAGACAGTAATGGTTAAAAAAGTTGTGTAAAGAGATTTAGTAAGATATATTCTATATACTTCTAATGAAATAATAACTGATTAGATTTAAGGGATTTCAACTGCATAGACCTATACATTACACCCCAATGTATTAGTTTACTATGTAGTTTGTAGCCTGATCTACTAAAGGAGTTTATTTGTGAGTACCACCAGATTAAATAAATACATATATTGTGCAGTATATATATATATATATATATATATATATATATATATATATATATATATATATATACAGATACCTCCTCTCCTAATATCTGATGTGATGGATGTGTCCTTGTGCCACAAAAGTCATATTAAGCTGAATCAAACTGTTATTGTGTGTGTGTGTGTGTGTGTGCGTGCGTTTCCTTGTTTTGACATTGTATGATAGTTGTAAATGAGTGTCACTGGTATACAAGCAGTGTCATTTAGAAATGATATTTCTGGTATTGATTCCAAATAGTGGAGATATACACCTGCTTCAGAATTAGCACATATTATATACTTCACAAGAGAGACTTTGCTTTGAGCAATGATTTTCATAGATTTTGTTTATTAAAAATTTTGTGCAATAAATTGGTTATACTTCTCCAATACACATAATATTTTTCTTAAAATACAATTTGTAATAATATTTGATTATAAAAATATAAGGTTTTTTTAAGCATTGACTGACTCTGAGGGTGCACCCAAGTAAAATAGGAATCAAAGGGGTTCATAGCTAAAAAAAATGGTTGAGGGCCACTGGTTTAGAGAAAGTAACTCTTCTGTGTGTGTGTGTGTGTGTGTGTGTGTGTGTGTGTGTGTGTGTGTGTGTGTGTGTGTGTGCGTGTGTGTATGAGCATACCAGGTTAGAACATGTCATATTTGGTGTCATTCACATCTGATGCTTTCTATCATCTAAACATGTGACATTCAAATTGCACCAAACAAGAAACAAGATTGTCAGAAGGGAAAAAAGATATATCAAGCACTTTATGTAGTGTTCATGTATAATCATTAACTGAGAAAGGCTTGATCTTTCCTTCTCCAGTTTCCAAAGAATTCACTGACTGGGTCAACCAGTGAATGGATGGAATCCAACCAGGGCTGATGCAGCTTAAAAGCCATAGTGGCTATAGAGGCGTCAAGAGTGCAAACTTTGTTACCGCAACTGGTGAGGAAGAGAAGAGGGGCCATAAACTTCTCTGCACATCCTATGCTGGTGCATATCTTTATAACCACATCTGCTGGAACCAACATGGAAGTTTATAGTAGTGACTGGTGAAAATGCTTCTGAACATATTTTGAGCGTAAAAATAACCAGATGTTTACTTCTTCATGACCATAATAGCATGGCTTTACCACTCTACAGTTATTTGAAAGGGAATGACATTCTTTCCCATATGCTATGTATGATCCATTCTCAACAAATGTCAGAAGATTTATGAGTTACATGAGGTACAAAATAGATTTTACTTGTTCCTTGTGGTCAGCTATTTTCAATACTTTCTCTAAAAAAAACCTCTGCAAGAAAATAGAAGATCACAGGTGCAAAGGACGAGTGTAGCTGTTTTAAAACAATCATCCCATCAATCATCCAAATACATTTTGTAGTTATTAAGTCTACAGCTTTATTTTCCACAGCTGAATGATGTCTTAGCCTTAACCCAGAGAAGTTAAGAGTACCAAACCAAGACAATAAGACATGAGGTATTTAATATTAATATTCTGCAACTTTGTGATGTAAACCTACTTTGGAAGCAATCTCCTACTATGTTTCATGTTACTGCCTTCTTTCAATTTTTGTCTTCCTTTTTATTTCTTTAAATATTGCAAGATTCTGATGCTGATTGGGTCAAAGAAGGCATTGCTTCCATGTTGCAATCTTTATTTACATTGTTACTATGAAAGGAAGCAACAGTACTGACACCAGCTTCTGCTTCCAACATGTCTTGCTTCACTTTATAAGGAGCAACAATACTTGAAGACAAATGTACCTGCAACATTAAATTGATTGCATATGCTACATATTGGATCAATGACATCTTCTATATGCTTCACATCATGTTTGATTCTACTGTGGTCTAGATATTTTCTGAGTCTTGATCTTCTTTTTTGTTATTCTGTTTTGCATGTATTTATTTGAACAGTAGAATATACTTCCTCAGGAAACATCTGATGTTTCCTTCACTCTATTCATCTGCTCTTGACACCTGATTGCAGCTTACATTTTCTTAGTGATTTTTTAATATCCTGGACAGTAACTAGTTCATCATCTAGTTAGCTCATGGCAGTTCCCACATCTGCTCAATGACAACAAAATGTAACATCAAAGAATGAGGTATTACAAAAATGCATTGCATTAAGTGGAAAACTATGATTCTGTCAAGAGAAGTGGGGAGGCAAGTGAATGCAATTCAATATATCAGGAATTCAATTGAGTACATTTAAGAAAAATAAAGTTAAAATACTTGGTATTGCATATTAAAAATGAGAAAAATTTAATGCATAAAACTCTTAAGTTTTTTGTTCTTAACAAGAAAAACTGACAAATAACAAAATACTGAAATCATTTTTCAGTATTTTTCAATAATATTATAGTAATATTCTTGTTTCAATTTACTATGCAATTGCATTGTTCTTACCTGAAAATAAAAAACGAAAACACTTCTTCACAGTTTGTGCTTAGATTTAAGAGAATGAAAGACAGTCATCATGCAATACTGACTCATTACCAAGCTAATATAGCAGAGATCAGAATGAAATACACATCAAGGTTACAATATTGTTTTTTGTAAACAAAATTATGTTCATGATTAGGAAACAGATGTTTATAAAAAAAACATTTCTAAATTATGCTTTTGTACCCAGTCATACCTGATTATTGTTTTTTATCTGTCTTATTTTCTACATTATGAACAGTTTTGTTGTTATTGTGGTCTAGGTATCAATTTCACTGCCTCTGAAATTAAATTTCAATCAAGTTGTAAAGTTGCATTGCACGTTGTACAAAAACTAGACAACTTTCTTCAAGGCTGTGTTGTCTGAAAACAACATATTGGCAATGGTGATTGGTCAATTGCAGTCAATCTTGTGATGGTGTTGCAGACTGGCTAAAAAGCATGATTCCTAATGAAAATACAAAATCCAAACCAATTACAGCATGAAAGATACATCTTAGCCATGCAAAAATTTAACTTCACTTAAATATTTATTATTTGTTATTTGGTGTCAAACTTTTCATTGCACTGCAACCTGGTCACTGACAAGATTACACTGCAGTATAATGTATAAGTGGCAGTAACATTCTTTGTGTGTTTTTGAATAGCTATTGTGTCTTCCACATTGGTTTGGCTTCAACATGCAGTCTCAGATCAAATCACTTGCTCGACGAGTACACCTCTAAAACGGAAACTAAGAAACAACAGAAAATCTTAGGTTTTCACAACTATCAGCTCATTAAGAATGAAATGACCAATTTTGAACTAAAAGTGTATTTTACTTTATCTCAAGAAAAAACAATGCAGTTAACCAAAGTATGCACCTAAATTATCAACTCAATTTTGCTAATTTATCGGTAGCTTATTTATGCCAGCAGAGAAGAATTCTGGAGAGCAAAAAGTAATGAAGTTTTTTCCTTGCCAAAAAGCTGTCTAATGCCTGGAAAACATGATAGTCAGTTGGTGCAAGGTAGGGTAAATAAGGTGGATGACAGAATACTTCCAAGTTCAGTTCCTGTAACTTAAGTAGTGTTCTTTGTGCAACATGTGGTTGAGCTGTGTCTTGAGCATTGTCTTGCAAGAGAATTGGCCTGCTTCTATTGACCAATATTGGTTGGTTAATTGCAAGTTCACTCATCATTTCATCCAATTGGTTGATGTATACATCTGCTGTAATTGATTTACCAGGTCTTATGAAGTTGTAGTGGATGACACTAGTGCTGGACTACCAAACAGATGCCATTAGCTTTTTTTTTTTGGTGAATATTCTTTTTGGATTGTGTTTTGGCATTTCATCTCTATCCAACCACCATGCAGAACGCTTGCTATTGTTGAAAAGTATCCATTTTTCTTCACACCTAACAATACGTTGCAAAAATGGTTCACTTTTAAGCTGTGACAGTAAAGAATAGCAAGTTTCAAGACAATGTGTCATTTGATGCTCGTTCAGTTCATGTGGTACCCACTTGTCCAGCTTCTTTACCTTGCCGATTTGTTTCAGATGGTCCAATTCAGTTGGAATCGAAACATCAAACCTTGCTGCTAATTCATGCGTAGTTTGAGGTGTATCCGCTTCCACTACAGTTTCCAGCTCATCATTATCCACCTTGGTCTCAGATGTACCATGGTGCTGGTTTTCGAGAGTAAAGTCACCAAACCGGAACTTCTCAAACCATTGACATACAATGCACGCATTTGCCTTATCTTCATCAAACACCTCACTGATGTTTTGAGCTGTCTAGGATGCATTGGTCCCATGATGGAACTCATACTCATAAACAATATGAATTTTTTATCTATCCATGGGTTCACAAAAATTGATTTGCAAGAGAAAACTCACAATATAATCAGACACCATGAATTGCATTTTGAAAAGTGATGGTGTAACTCTTCAATGTTGTAAGACAAAGAATTGTCAGGATAAAACGTTAGAGTTAATGACTGTCAAACTTGGTGCATAAGAAAATTGGACGTTTCATTCTTAATGACCTGATATTATCAACAAGCATAATCAGCTCTGAGATACATATATATTTCAGGAATTAAGTATAAATTAAATTGTCCCCAGCATTGTTGAACAAAACAACAATTTAATGTTGGATGCAAAATGACCAATAGGAGCAAACTGGTACTTACAATTCCTATTTCAAACAAGTGTATCATATATAAGAAATATAATATTTACCATTATGTAGCAATAGTAATTAATATAACTTTCTTTTCAAGTCATCCCCACAGTTAGCATGTTTTAAATCTGCCAAACTTACAATTGCTTCATAACTTTTAAATATATATTTAACTGTTCTAGCTGCAAACAATCTTATCTCTGAGTTAAAGCACAAAGAAAAGAAACTTAACTAGTAATTGGATGCTATTTTTGTTACATGCTAATTACAAATAGATCCTGATTTAAGATTAAAAAGATAATGATTTAATTGTAAAATCCATACTTCAAAGCTATATGAATTGATGAGCATGGTGGGAATGTAAAAGGAGAGGAAGAAAATATTCTATATTAATGATTTCCAAACTTATTTAGTTGCAGCACTCAAAGAGAAAATAATATTTTGATGTAAAGTCAAAAGATAAATCAAAAAAAGATATTTTTAGTCAATGAAGATAATTTAAACTACAAAAAAATATTAATTGCTTCTTTATTCATTAAATGAAATTAATTTTACTAATGTGAATAATGAGCTTGATTATATATTTTGGCAATGTTTGCTATGTTAGCTATATTTGAGGTATACATACTGTCAGACCTCATTTCATCTTCAATGCAATGAGCCTCTCTCTCTCAATTTACTTCAGTCTGTTTGGCTGTATCTCCCCCCTACTCTCTCTCTCTCTCTCTCTCTCTCACACACACACACACATTTAATGTTAGTGAATGCAAAATCTCCTTAGTATTTTCACAACATGCCAAACTACACATTGTGACAGTTTATCATTTGGGAACCACTTCAACATTTTCAACTTCTTTAACTATATATATATAAGTTTGCATAGCATGTAAATCCACAAAATATATCACGTCAACCTTCCAAATGAGTATCAAAAAAATTTCTTTCTAACTCTTTATTATACATTTTTCATTTGTCACATCAAACTTCCTGCATATATATCCTTCCACTAGAAAGCAGGTTACCTATTTTATGAAAAAGAATTGAGTATTTCAAAGTCTGACAAGATTAAAATATATACTGGGTCGTCAGCTGTATTTGCCAAAACACTCAAAATAATATTAGTCAGTTACTAATAATGTTCTTTTATCAATGTAGATTTTGTTTTCTAGTTATCTTTTTATGTTTCCTGCATCAAAGCTATAAACACTTAGCTATTATTTTTATATAGTTATGCTCTAAATATGAATATTCCTAGTTTCTTATGCCTAGAAGTGAAAATTATTGTATAAAAAAAAGTAGTGTGAAGTGCTCGGTTCACCGAGGAGACCTAATAAGATTGAAACATGTCTACAGTTGTTTCTGGTACAGTCCAAAAGACTAAAACTAATATGAGACAATAACTAATACATTTTTTCTTTACTATGTCTTTTCTAGTTAGCTTAATAAAGGTTCCTGTATAAAATATGTCAACACAATCCTAACAATAACAATATTAGTACAGAGAACATTCAACTAAAGGATAAGAATACATTCAATCAGTGACAAAAATCAACAAAAAAAAAAGATGATAATTGTCCAAAGTGCATCAAAATTGCCATAATCATGATAATTTAGGTGAACAAAAGAACTTAATTGTATCTGGTAACAAATATTTCATTATATATTTTAATTCTTTACAGTAACTACAATAAAACGGAAAACCAAATGTCTTTGCAGTGTGGACTCTGTTTTAAAGAGTTCTGAATCCTTTAGCTTTTTTTTTTTTTTTTTTTCTTTTTGTGAGGGGTTAATGCATAAAACTACTGCAAAGTGTTGGTATTTGTAACAATATTTGTGCTGTCTTTAGCATGCTTGAAGTCAAGACACTGTGACTTCAGGTCTTCCTCAATTTGTTTCATCCATGTCTTCTTATTGACCGTTGTAAATGAGTTGCAGTTGTAGGAGCAGTGGTAGTAAAATCCCTATCTTGTAACCAGAGGGGGAGGCTGTCCTCTCAACCAATACACTGCTGTGGGTGCCACTGGATGATGGATTCTGCTCAATCTGGTAAGTTTTCTAAAAGCAACACCTCATTTTATTACAACAACAACGACATCTAAGAAAAATGGCAGCAGCCAACCATTGAAGACCAAATCCAGCAGCACAGGTTACAGTGGTTTGGCCATGTCTGCGAGATGAGTACTGGATGACTACCACACCAACTTTTGTGGTGGCAGTGAACCACGCACTAGAGAATCCAGTGCAGTGCACCAAAGAAGACATAGGTGAAAAATGTTGAGGAAGACCTGAAGTCAAAAAGCCTTAACCTCAAGCATGCTAAGGCCAGTGCCATGGACTGGAAAGCATAGAATAAACATTATCACCAGAATCCATCATCCAGTGGCACCCACAGCAGTGTATTGGTTGAGAGGACAGCCTCCCCCTCTGGTTACAAGATAGGGATTTTACTACCACTGCTCCTACAACTGCAACTCATTTACAACGGTCAATAAGAAGACATGGATGAAACAAATTGAGGAAGACCTGAAGTCACAGTGTCTTGACTTCAAGCATGCTAAAGAGCACCATGGATTGGAAAGCATGGAATAACATCATCACCAGAGTCCATCATTCAGTAGCATCCACAAAAGCATATTTTGGTTGAAAGGACAGCATCCCACTCTGGTCGCCAGCTAAGGATTTTACTTACTTACATGTGTGTAACTCATTATGTCTGGACAGAGAAAACACTGTGTCTAACAAGATAATCTTTCAAGAACTAGTATATATGCTCTCTCGTCCATTTTATACAAGAGTGTCAAGTGATAGCAATTGCATTTAACTGTAAGGGTTCTCATTCAACAAACATTAAACATTTTCATTAACAGTTGTATATAACAAAAACTTGTTTGTACAGATAAAACAACTAAGTGGTACTTAACCAAATGAACAGAAATCACAAAACCAACAGGTTAGCAGATAACTGGCCAATAGGTTATTTACTATCTCATGCCATGTCACTAGTGTAGAGACATTGCAGAGTAGTAACAACCACAGTTAATGCCAGCAATAGCAATATTGTAAAACTAACAAGTGTTTCAATTGCTTGTAGGACTGAATACAGTTTTATTAATAGACAGAGAAGGGTGAAGCTTTTTAAGCTGCCTTGTTCCAGATACCTATAGGAAAAACTTGGGCAGTCCTTTTCTAGTAGTGGGCCTATTGTGTTATTGTGTGCATTATAACTCAGCCAATGCCACTAAAAAAAATGATTCAATAAGCAATGTATGTAATACACTCTATAATTACACTAAGCAAATAAAAGAGAGCGAGAGAAATGAAACTGTTCAAATTAATAGAGGAAGGCCTAAACGTTTTGTTTAAATTTAAATAAAATATTATTTTTATATAATTATGATGTACTACACAAAAAAATCAGAGCTACAAGTAACTTTTTAGTACTGTAGGCTGCCCATGCCTTCTGTAGATGTGGAATTTTATAATCAGTTGTTCCATAACTACGCTGTGCACACTGAGATGGTTAGGCAAGCTGGTAGAATCATTACCATGCCAGTTAAAGTGCTTAGCTGCATTCCCTCCATCTTTATGTTCTGAGTTCAAATTCTGCCAAGGCTGACTTTAACTTTCAGAATAGCTAAAATAAGTACCAGTTTAACACAGGGGTCAACATATCCGACTTATCCCCTTCTCCTGAAATTGCTGGACTTGTGCCAGAATCTGAAATCAATAATACACATGATTGTAGAAGAACTGGTGATAAGCCCTCGTATAGTTCTTCAAACTCATTCCTCATCATACAAATATATTTTGTAGTTCTTTGTGGGGAGGGGACAGGAACAGAGTTGCTGATTAAAAAGTCTAGGATAATCCTCATTTTAATAACAATTAAAACAAGTTATAAAACTTTGTCATCAGCTAATTAAGTAACCAAATTTAAAGATAAAATAAACAAATAAAATCCCTGTCAAGCATGTACATTATTATTTAAGAATGCAGTCAATGCTGCAAGTATGAGTAGAACTAATTCCTATCTATTGCCATTTATGGCTGAAGAGTAAAGTTTTATTTAAAATGAGGAGAAAAAGTGAGAGTGTAGTTTCAGAATGTAATGAGTCATCAAGCAAAATAAGATTTCAATCAATTACTTTGGATTTAAGAGGTTAACAATAGAATGGGAACAGAAAGTATAGTGTGGAGAAGTTGACATATTTATAACAAATTATTAAGCTGAAAAATTATATAAAAAGAAAAAAGAAATAACTAGAGATAGAAATTCATGAGAGAGAGAGAGAGAGAGAGAGAGAGAGAGAGTAAATTTAGTGGTGGGTTGTTGCACTAGAGTGGATATGTTGCATTTAGTGCAGATATGAGTAGTGTTCTGGATTGGTTGTGTCATAGTATTTGTAACAGCGAGATGAGTCAACTGAAATTTTGAACTAATGACAGAGCCTCTATAAAGTTGCTTGTATTGGTAGAAATAGAAAACTAGGCTTCTTTGAATAACAAACACCCTACTGTAGAATATGTTGAATAATGTATTCTTATATATACTGTCAGAATATGGGATGGGACAGTCTTTGATTGCAAGGTAGCTTAATCAGGGCTGACTTGAGGTTGAACAACAACAGCAACAGCAAAAGAATTCTATAAGTTATAGTTGAAAATAAATAAATCTATCTGTCATTTGTTGACCTAGAAGTAGAAAAGGTTTTCAATGGGCAATCAGAATGCTTGATGTGATATGGATGAATGGCTCATTAGAGCAGTTCAGGAATTGTACAAAGCTGACAAAAGCAGAGTCAAGATTACAAGTCAACAGAAAAGCTGAACCCAAATGTGAAATCAACTGGTCAAAGAGATATATGAAAGAGAATTAATTATGTTAATATGGATGTGTAATATAAACAAATGACAAACACTGAATGGTAGAGGCACATGCAACACATGTAGACCAAGAAAGACTTGGTCAGTAGTGCAGTTTAATCATGCTTCCCAAATGAACTGACCCAGGATAAGGATACTTAGAGAGATAGCCAACTCATAGCAGCAGGGGAAAATAAATGTTAAAACGATGATAATGAGATGATTGCATTATATTTTTGTTTATGAAGTAACTATGGATTAAGCAATTCAATTTACAAAAATTTAATCCAAGCTTATACTTCCATTAACAGAAGAACTTCTATAAGAGTATTAACTTAAAAAATAAAATTCAGGAAAAATCTCAAATAAGATCTAGACATTTTGAAACTATCAGGTCATCCAATAAGCTCTGTCCAATTTTATCTTTTTTTAAATTGAATGAAATTTAATAGTATTTTAGAATGTGTAATGAAATTTAAAATTATTTTTATGCATTTGTGTACATTTAAACTAATTAAATATTATTATAGAAGATGGTTTGCAAAATTCAGAAGTGGAGATTTCAGCCTTGAAGATGAAGATCAAACAGGATGTCCAGTTGAGTTCGATGATAAGCTCCTTGAGGCATTACTTGAAGAAAATCCTGCATTATCAGTTGAAGAATAAAGCTTAGTTCAAACCATACAACTGTTCATCGTCATCTTCAACAACTTGGAAAGGTTCCTAAACTTGGAAAATGGGTGCCTAATGAATTGTTGGAAAGCAACCGCAAATCCCGAGTTGACATCTGCTCTTCTCTCCATTCTCACGAACTCATTTCACCCTTTTTGGATAGACTTGTGACTGGTGATGAAAAATGGATCTTCTATTGAAATGTTAAATGTCATAAACAGTAGCTTGGTAGAAGGGAAAAACTCTACCACAACCGAGAAGGGAACTTCATAGGAAAAAGGTTCTTCTCTCTATCTGGTGGGATTGCAAAGGAGTAATTCACTTTGAATTGCTACCACCTAATGCAACAATCAATGCTCAAGTCTACTGTCAGCAATTAGAGCATTTGAATGAAGCTTTGAAGAAAAAAAGACCCGCTTTAGTGAATCGAAAAGGAGTGATGTTTCATCAGGACAATGCATGATCCCACACTGCAAAGGTCACATCACAGAAGATCAAAAAGCTTGGCTGAGAAAAAATTCCTCATCCACCTTATTCTCCTGACCTTGCTCCTTCAGACTACTATTTGTTTCGTAGTTTACAGAATCATTAGGGGGACATAACTTTTGCAAGCCAGGAGGAGGTCGAAACTGACATTTCAGAGTTCTTTGCTTTGAAACCAAAAGAGTTTTACATTGATGGGATTAAAAAGCTTGTAAATAGATGAAAGGCAGTCATGGATAATCAAGGAAAGTACATTGATGATTAAATTTCAATTAAATATAACATTTGATCACTTAAAGTAGTTGTATACTGCCAACTTAACGTGACAGTCCCAATAAGGGAATATACTACTGCTGTTTAGCCCTAGGAAGCCGGACTGCTTCCTATTAGGCCAAGGGCACAGGAAGTGTGTCAAGGCCTAATAGGAAGCGGTCCAGCTTCCTAGGGTTAAACAGCAGTAGTATATTCTCTTATTGGGACTGTCACGTTAAGTTGGCAGTATACAACTACTTTATCGCATCACTACTGCTTAAGTCTCTCTGAGAGATTTAGAAATTTATTATTTCTAATATTTGATCACTTGTTTTCTGTATTCAAAATTCAAACAGAACTTATGGGATGACCTGATATATATATCATCTTCAATGTAAATATTATAGTGACTAAAATTTTAAATACAATTTTTCTTATTATAAAAACAATTTACTATATGGAGCAATGAACTATATTAAATACTGATTATATCACCAAAATTAACCATATTTAATAATTCCAGCCAGCCATCTTCTCCACCCACTATTCCTGGAGTACTTAGGTGGGTTGGTATCAAAAGTGTTAATATCTTCTTGGTTTTGCCTTATTAGCCTTTTGAAATGCTTTAGCAGGTGAAATTTCATTTAACTATATTCCTTGAAGATGCAGAAGTGTACCTCCACATAGATTTGTATTTACAGCTCACTCATTAGCAGAAACATCATTATTTTCAACTGTAAATGCAATACTAAAGTGGCTCTTCCAGAATCATAAGTCAAACAAAATTGCACCCATAAAAGTGTACTTGCAGGTTCAAAGGGTTAACCTGTTCATTAATAGAGTATGAAGGAGAAGAATAATCAAAGAAAGAAAACAAGGTAACGAAGAGAAAATGAAAGAAAGTTAAAGAAGTAAAAAAAGGATGAAAGTAGACTAAAAAAACATGAAGAAAATCTGAGAAAATAAAGAGGAACCCAAGAAAAGAAAGAAAAACAAAATGATAAAGAAAAAAGAAAAGATCTTTAATCTGAGCCAATTTTACAGAAGACACATTTAAACAGAAATACAATATGTTCATCTTTTCTATATTTACATTTAGTATTTTCCAAACGAGAAAAAAAGAGATTAATCATCTTTTATATGTAGCACTGATTGCCAATATACACAACTGGGATGAGCAATAGAGTACGACTTGATTGCCAATATATAAAATTCTGATAAGCAATAGAATAAGACTGATAGCCTATATATATATATATATATATATATATATATATATATATATACACACACACATACATATATATATATATATACACACACACACATTTCTGTGTATTTGGTGGTTGAAGAAATAGATGGTATAGACAAATATTTCAATTTGGGAGGTGGGGTACTTATTTAGTTTCTATTTTTATGCGACCTGTAATAGAATCCGAAGACACTGAGAGCAACAAGATCATTGAAAATGTTTTCCCATTTATCAATGACATATTTTTACTTCATAGACATGGGCACAGGCATCACTGTGTGGTAAGAAGCTTGCATCCCAACCACATGGTTTCAGGTTCAGACCCACAGCATGGTACCTTGAGCAGGTGCCTCCTACCATAGCCTCAGGTCAACCAAAGCCTTGTGAATGGATTTGGTAGAAAGAGACTGAAAGAAGTCCGCAATATATGTATATATGTATTTGTGTGTGAGTGTATCTCTGTGTCTGTATTTGTTCCACCACTACCACTGGACAACTGGTGTTGGTGTACATATGTCCCTGTAATTTAGTGGTTCAGCCAAAGAGACTGATATAATAAGTACCAAGCTTAAAAAGACAAAATACTGGGGTTGATTCATTTGACTAAAAACTTCTTCGAGGCAGGGCCTCAGCATGGCTGCAGTCTAATGACTGAAACAAGTAAAAGATAAAAATTTGTGAGTATGTGTGCACAAACACACACACGCATAATAAATGTGCAAACATAGTTGTATGGCTAAAGGCTTACTATACAACTACAGTTCCTGGTTCAATCCCACTCTGCAGCACCTCGGGTGAGTGCTTATCATAACCTTAGAATTGCATTTGGTAGACGGATTCTGTTCAGATACTTGTTGTGTACGTGTATATGAGAGAGGGAGGGAGGGAGGTAGTGTGTGATTGCATATGTTTATGTTTGCACTGATTAAAAACAAAACACTGCACTAACTCCACTCATTTCTTTTCCTCCAAGTCCAAGAGGACATCAAACAATGCATTGTACAAACCAGAGTTGCAGAATAAATATTTAGATCTATAGATAAAAGTATCAATGGCAAAACAATAGAATGTGTATAGATTTCACAAGGCTTTTGTTGAAGAAGTTCCTTACCCAGGAACACAGACTTCAATGACTAGAATCTAAAGAAAGAATACTGTATTATTATTATAGTGTACCACCAGGGTTAGCTTTGTGTTTTATATACCTTTGTTCATAAAATAAATATACTGGAAGGCATTACAATTGGATAAGTAGAAGAATAATACAAATGATACACTGCTGTCACTAAATGTCTGACAATATAATGTTCATTCAACTCTTATGAATACAGATTCTGAGTTTTTATTTTTTAATCTATAATGGTGGCAGTTGGTGAAGAAATAAATCCCAGTAATATACTGTGAGTCAATTTAGTTAACTATATCTCTCCTACAAAAACTGGCTTCAAATCAATGTCAGAAATGATTTTTAATAAAAGTCTTGACATTATATTTCCAGGTACTCACTGTAGTCTACAGAAACTTTCTTCTATTCTATTGATGTATTTTCTTAACCTTCCTGAATGGTATTCTCATTCTCTACCTGCACTGCCAATATTTGATTATTTAAAATGTAAATCTTCTGTCAAATAGCTAGCAATATAGCTATAAATCTTGCATGTACACATGCTGCATATCTGTTTGTTGTTTCCTTATATATACACACACACGCACACACGAAACTGGCAACATTTTCTTGCTTTTCCAGTTTATCAAGGACATAGAGCAAATATCATTTCAGTTACAAATCATACTTCCAAGATTTTAAAGTTTAAGGTCTTTACTGTAATGAAAGTCATTTATCTCTTCACATTTGCTCCAATTTAAATAATAAAATAAGAACAATACAGCAGTAATCCCTCAACTATAGCAGGTATTACATTCCACCCCCACCCCTGCAATAGGAGAAAATCTGCGAAGTAGAAACAATACTGTATTTTTTTTTTTTTTAGTATTTTTATAATTTTTATAAATTTTGTATGTGTATTTGGTGTGCAAGATTCTTGATGTGAATACGTGTGTTGAAAGAAATACTATTAAACCTTGGGAGAGGCATTATGCCAGTAATAAACACACGCACTGGTTCGGTCCTTTATTTATTTATAAACAGTTTTTATTTTTTTATTTATTTTTTTTTTTTGTTAAATCATTTCATTGCACTCTTGCAATCTCTTCAGTAACCCGTTTCTCCACTTGAATTTATTTTAAAAATAAATGGAAGTGGAGAGAAGGGTTACTGAAGAGATTGCAAGAGTGCAATGAAATAATTTAACAAAAAAAAACAAAAAAAAAACTAAATACTGTTTATAAATAAATAAAGGACCGAACCAGTGCATGTGTTTATTACTGGCATAATGCCTCTCCCAAGGTTTAATAGTAGTTGTACAAATTTATTTTATTATAAATGCAAAATGACACCACACACTCGCCTCCTGAGTTTCGTTTTCCATACAGTATGTGTGATTCTTTATTTACTCGGCTATGGTACACTATATATTTTCTTCTAATATATTTTAATTAATGTGTTATACAGTACAGTACTGTACTGTATGTGTATTAATTTATTAATTTTGGGGCATGAAAACGCTAATTTTATCACAGAAATAATTAAAATCTAAAAAAAACCAACCAACACCATCACCAACTGGCATGTGTGTCACACTTGGATGACAATATAGTAAACACTTCATCTAAATGTGATTTTTGTATCATAAAAAGAAAATTTTCCTCCATCTGACGAATTTCTAATAGCGCATTCCTTACATGTCTATCTAATATGTAAATCATTGTAATTCCTATTAGCAAAAGAAACATGTGTAATGGGGAATAAATAATACCAAAACATTTCCACTTCCCTGTTTTGTTATACAATAACTCTGCAAATAATATTTCCATAATTCTCAATTTTAACATGTATTTTGACTGACATATGGCAGCAACTATGGATACATACTGATTACAATAATGGAATAAGTAGATGTGCTTCAAGATGAAACAGTTGGGATTTACCCTAACTGCATAACACATAGACAGATAGATAAGTAGATAGATAGATAGATAGATAGATAAATAGATAGATAGATAGATAGATAGACAGACAGATAGATAGATATGGACAGACAGACAGACAGATAGATATGGACAGACAGACAGATAGATAGATATGGACAGACAGACAGACAGATAGATATGGACAGACAGACAGATAGACAGACAGACAGATAGACAAACAGATAGATAGATAGATAGATAGATAGATAGATAGATAGATAGATAAGTAGACAGATAGATGTCAAGTTACTTGTGAGGTCTCTCATGAATGCTACTCATAGCATGGAAATCTAGTACAACCCTTTGTATGGTCAGGTCATGAGCACTTATACCAGCAGCTCCACCAGGTTAGCCTGGTGAAAAGGGTTGTTAGAAACCCAGGAGGACTAAAAATAAGACCTGTCAAAAGAATGGATGAACCTAGTGTTAATTCAACAACTATCTAGCAACAACATGGACTCTTAAAAATTCCGAGTTGGTATTCAGCATGCTGGAAGACCACAGGAAGTGAGGAGCCTCTCAACATTTATTAAAGCATATCTCTAAAAGAATGTCACTCAGATATAAAACCAGATATGTAGGGAGTGGTATTGGACATTTTGCGAATATTTTTGTTTGAGTTTGAGATCATGGCACTTCCACACTAGCCTGTGATGTATATTAGCACTAGATATTGTTTCAGCTTGTCTCTGGATTATGTCAATAGGGCAGAGAAGGTCTATGAGGTGCTGTACAAGACTTATTGAACTTAAGATTTTGCACACACTGTGTCAGTGATGATCATATATGTGTATGTATATATATATATATATATATATATATTACGTCAAGATCACCAGCATTCTATCTCCCACACACAGCCCCTCGTTCTTCGATCACCGTTTGTTATCTCCCCCTTTTCTTAGCTCTCCTGAAAAAAGAATTTCTAACTTCCGGTCAGCCATTATTAGCCATTATTATGATTGACCGTTGACTGAACACTATTCAATTTTTTTTCTCCGTGTCTCCGTATTCTTTCTGTTGAAGAGCGTAGCTCGAAACGTCAAAGACTTTCCGTATTCCCGAGCGTCATACTAATACATCCTTTTGTTATTTACACCACCTGTCCTTGTCTGTTGTTGTTTTTTCGTACATTCTCGCATATATATATATATATATAGGCAAATCCAAGATAAAAACAACAAAAGTCAAAAGGACATACACAGTGAATATAATAGGTTGATGTTCAGCATAAGATGGAAAAAAGAGTGGGATGTTATGTTTTGAGCATAGCTCATCATCAGACAGAGAAAAAGGTCTGTATACACACACACACACACAACACAAACTTCTTTCAGTTTTTTGTCTACCACAACCACTTACAAGGCTTTGGTCTAGAATAGAAGACAATTGTCCAAGGTGCTGTACAGTAGAACTGAACTCAAGACCACAGGGTTTTAAACAAAGTGTACATAAAGAAATATATACAAATGTTTCTAAAATCCATAAAAGAGTATATTCCAACATAATGACTTTCTTACTATGATTAGTTATTCAAAAGGTTACATGCAACCTTAAGGTTGCAGGTTTCCACCTCTCAAGCTAATCTATAGTTCATATATTGCTTTATTTTTCTAACTTGGATTGAGTAGGTACGGTAGTGCCTATGGGTATTTCAGGTCTCCTTATAGTAATGAAATATTTAAAAAGTATGCTTGGTTGTATGGTAAGAAGCTAGCTGCCCAACCACATGGTTTCAAGTTCAGTCCCATTCTGTGGCATCTTGGGCAAGTGTCTTCTACTATAGCCTCGGGCTGACCAAAACCTTTTGAATAGGTTTGGTAGATGGAAACCGAAAGAAGCCTGTTGTCTGTCTGTCTATCTGTCTATCTGTGTGTGTGTGTGTGTGTGTGTGTGTGTGTGTGTGTGTGCGTGCGTGCATGTGTCTTTGTCCATGAATGCCTTTTGACAACTGATGATGGTTTGTTTACAGCCCTGGAACTTAGCAGTTCAGCAAAAGAGACCAACAGAATAAGTACTGGACTTAAAAATAAGTACTGGGGTTGATTTGTTTGACTAAAAACTCTTCCAGGTGGTGCCCCACCATGGCTGCAGTCTAATGACTAAAACAAGTGACAGATGGAAGATAAATTTATAAACTTTTCTGTTTTTAGAATATTTTACATCCAGAAGTAGAATAATGAATGAAATGATAAATAGGGAGAGCTTCTAACAGTGCAGAAAGTTTTTAAAAACAAATCTTTAAATTTTGGGCACAAAATATAAAGGTTGATTCATTTGACTAAACCCTTCAAGGCAGATCTCCAACATGACCACAGTCAATGACTGAAACAAGTACATCTGTATACTCTTTTACTGGTTTTACTCATTGGAATGCAGTCTTGCTGGGATACTGTATTAATGCTTTAAAGTCTGGTTGTTATTCTATCAAACTTTTTGCCAAACTGCTAGGTTACAGGGAGGTAAACACACTGTCAAGCAGTAGTGAGAGACAAACACATATGATGGGCACTAGCACTGTTTTTCTTTTCCAAATTCATTCACAAGGCGTAGGAGTGGCTGTGTGGTAAGTAGCTTGCTTACCAACTACATGGTTCTGAGTTCAGTCCCACTGCGTGGCAACTTGGGCAAGTGTCTTCTACTATAGCCTTAGGCCGACCAAAGCCTTGTGAGTGGATTTGGTAGACAGAAACTGAAAGAAACCCGTCGTATATATGTATATATGTGTGTGTGTATGTGTGTGTGTATGTGTGTGTATATATTTGTGTGTCTGTCCCCCCAACATCGCTTGACAACCAGAATAAGTACTAGGCTTACAAAGAATAAGTCCTCGGGTCGATTTGCTCGACTAAAGGCGGTGCTCCAGCATGGCTGCAGTCACATGACTGAAACAAGTAAAAGAGTAAAAGAGTAAAGAGTAAGAGTATTGATAAATTCATGGGTAGTAACTATGTATGTTAGAGTAGAAAGGCAAGTTTAGTTATAACTTCACCAATCATTTCAGCCAAAATTGTATCAAATTTAGGCTGGGTTACTTTTTTTTTATTTATACTTTATTTTAGAAATTTTAAATTATTAATCAATGCTTTTGTAGCTCTTAAAGAGTTTTCAGTTCAGACTTTAGAAACAGGCAAACAGCAAATAGTACAGCTACAACCTACAAAGAAATTATTTTATAGCAGTACAAACAACAACTGAAGTTTGTTGTTGATGTTATATATTTTTTAGACAGCTGTGAAGTGAATTAAACAAGGCATGAGAGATGAAGATACAAAAAGTAAAGACCTGTTAAATTTAGCGGCAATAAAGAGCTAATTAAAACAAAATGCAGATACTTTACTGGTAAAATATACTAGCAGGTAGAGAGATCCGTCTCAATGAGAGTAAGAGAGAGAGGGAGGGGGAGAGAGAGAGAGGGAGAGAGAGAAAGTGAGAGAGAGAGAAAGTGAGAGAGAGAGATATGGACAGAGAGAGAGAGATATGGACAGAGAGAGAGAGAGAGATATGGACAGAGAGAGAGAGAGATATGGACAGAGAGAGAGAGAGAGAGAGAGAGATGGACAGAGAAGTTGTGTTTTTCTGGTATCATTACTGTTCATTTCTTAAAAAATAGTATTGATTTTTTTTCTTTTCAACCCATCAAGGCAGCAGCCACTTTCTCATGTGTGTTGAAAGTTTATTATTCTGATATATGCATTCACTGAGAAATTAGTGCAGAAGTGAGAAAATGAAGTATTGTATGCTACCTTTGATTTGCTGTTTCATGGCTCTGAGTTTAAATTACATAGTAAGTTTGGACATTCATTCGTTGAAAGTTGGCTTCCCAGCCACATGGTTTCATGGGTTCAGTTCCACTGCATGGCACCTTTGGCAAGTGTCTTCTGCAATAGCTCCAGGACAACCAAAGCCATGTGAGTAAATTTGATAGACGGAAACTGAAAGAAGCCTGTTGGTGCGCGTGTATGTCGACAACTTAACAACTGGTTTGTTTACATCTCTGTAACTTAGCAGTTCAGCAAAAGGACCCAACAGAAAAAGTACCAGATTTTTAAAATAAGTACTGGGATCAATTTCTTTGACTAAAACCCTTCAAAGTGGTGCTCCAGCATGGTCACAGTCCAATGACAGAAACAACTAAAAGATAAAAGAACATGCATATCAATAATTCTACAAGGAGTAAAATTTAAATGGATGCCAACTAAGAAGGAACCAACTCGATCATTTTCTATTTAACTCTTTAGCATTTACACAAGCCATATCCAGCCAAACTATTCTACATGTTTTTATGTTCAAACTGGCCAGATCTGGCCTCTCCCAGCTATCCTATAATGTCATCAACATCATCATCATCATCATTTAACATCCATTTTCCATGCTGGCATAGATTGGACAGTTTGACAGAAGCTGATCAGGCTTCATGTCTGTTTTGGCATGGTTTCTATGGCTGGATGCCCTTCCTAATGCCAACGTCATTCTAAAAATAAACAATCACATCATCAAAATCTCAAAGCAACAAGATAATGTTTGATTAATTCAAAATAATATGAATTAATGAGTAAGCCTTACATTTGACAGAATACGAAAGGGTTAATACAATGAAATTCCTCTAAGATATGAAATGGCTGAGAAGATAAGGTTCTGAACCACCAACACATCATGAGTTCAAATCCTCTGTAGGAGTTATGTTTCAGGTCAAAGCATTTAATTCTACAGTGCCACAGTTCTGGAAACAGGTAGTAGGTTACTAGGTTATTCTGACAAAGTTACTTCCAATAAATTAGTGTCCTTTCCAGAAGTCATCATCTCTTCCTTACTTAATAGGAAGTGGGGTTTAGCCGTGTAGTCAAAAGTCCACTTCACGAGTACATAGTCTCAAGTTTCATCTCATTGCATAGCACTTTGGAGAAGTGTCATCTACAGTAGTTTCAAACTGATCAATATCCGTTTGAGTAGAATGGCAGGCAGAAACAGTATAAACAGTATATGCGCGCGCGTGCGTGCGTGTGTTTATATCAGTGTAGGGTGAGAACTGGTACATTCAAACAGAAATGCCATGCAGTCTTTAAGTTTGATTAAATTATTTCTTATAATGTCAATATTGATTTTACATTTTGTAGCTTATGGCACCAATAAAATAAGTACCACACAAACTACTTGAGTTGTTATAGTTGACTAAAAACCATTAAAGGTAGTGCGTCAGTAGGACTGCAGTCCAATCAGTAAACTAGTAAAAAAAATATAGGAATCGATGCTATAAAAACACGAATTAAGCTCTTTGAATTTGCAGCACATTTCCATTTTTATGATAAGATGACTGGAGTAAAATATGCTTCATTGAATTTATACAATGCATGTGAGATGACTTTAAACCCTGACCTAGTGTCTCAGCCACTTGTACCACTGTACCTGCAGATCATTGCCACTGCCACCATCATCATCATCATTCTTATATAATGTGCTTGCATAAATCAAACAGAATTTTGTTGAGACAAATTTTCTATGTGAAGATGCCGATGGCCTTCCTGTCACCAACTTTCACCTGTTTCCAGGTAAGGTAATATTTCCCCGTGGCCAGAGGTGTTTTTCACAGAAGACTAGAGATGAACAACATTGCTTGTATGATGATGATGTTCGTTTATAGTAGCCATCATGTGATGTCAAGAATATATGGGAGGTGGAATAGAGGATTGGAGAGTGTGAATGAGTCAGTAAGTAAATTCATGAGAGTGTGAAAAGAGAGAAGTAAATGGATAGAGATGGGGTAGAGGGAAATGCATTAGTCAACACAGGTAGATGGAGGGTGGGAATTGTAGGAGTGGGTGTTAAGAAGATGAGCTGAGGTGGGGAGAGTAACTGCATTGATGAGTTTATGTTTGAATTAAAAAAAAAACAGAAGAGGAATGGTGAAAAGGCTAACAAATACCTACATAAGTTATAGAAGGGCTTATTCAAGAAGTTGTTTCTATGTCAGACTCAGCAGAAAATTCATGTCTATGTATTTGTTTTGCAAGATATCAGATGTGAAATCATGTGTTAAAACAGATATTATTATATTTGGGTATGGTTATATTTTGCCAGACTAAACAGAACAAGAGAAGACACATGGGATAAAGAGTCACTGAAAAGGTCACAGGATGTATGATGAAAGTGCTTAGATGAAGGACACTGAAATAATAATAAAACTGAAGTGAAGACCAAATGCACGTGTCTAATTGGCAAAAATATGACCATCCCCAAATATAATAATATCAGCAGAAAATGTTTTAATTTAAAATAACAATAATAATAATTCTATTTTCTGAATCTATTAACAAATACCTTGCTCGTAGTTTGAGAACCTAGAATTGACTCTGTTAAGTAGATTGGCAGCCACAGATATTGAAAACTTGAAATAGAGTTCATATTTGGAAATGAGAAGAGTTTAATTGTGAAATAGCAAAATCCAGAATTTCAGGAACTTGATCTGTCATTAGGAGTGTAAACAGCTGGTCCTGTTAAGTGATAAGGTATGCAATTATGAGCTTATGTTGAACTCCGAGTTAATGCCCTACAAAGATCAAGGAGTAATTTGGTCAACTAAAAAGAGATGAGTCCTGTTTAATGCTCTGTGCCAACTAATTAAAAATAACAATAACCTCGAGTTTTTAACTGTCACAGAAAGAGTCCTAACTGAAACACCAGGAAGTAATAACGTGTGAAAACACAGTGTAAAATGTTCACAAAGGAAATAAACCAGAATATTATGAATCAATGAGAAAATGTGTGAGCAGTCCTTCAGCTAGAAATAGCAGCCAAATCTCGTTCAACACAAAATCTTACAATCTTTAAAAAAGAAAAAAAAAAAAAAGAATATTTGGTAATGAAGTCCTTGATATACTGTACCTAAAAAAAGGATATGTCATGGCTGGAATGTGGATCATAGGTTTGCTTGATCAGAACTGACCTGAGGTTCCTCCTAAGGATCTCTAGAGTAACATTACTCAACAGGGTGTGTGGTTCGGAGATCTTGGAGTCACTCCAAGTTGAGCTACTATTCTTCTGCATTGAAAGTCACATCTCTGGTACTGTGAACATGTGATTTGAATGTCGCAGGAAAGAATCACAAGCCAGATTCTTCAAGCTGAGCCAACCAGCAGAAGACTTAGGGGTCGACCAAGAATGAGATGGTTGGATGATATCCACAGTCTCAGTGGGTCATGCTTGGGAATCAAACTAGAAAGTCTTAATGACAATTGCTTCTGATAGGACCCTATAAAGGATGTGCTTGAGTTCTACCCCTCCTCCATCCAACCATGACCCTGCCAGGAAAAGTAAGCAGAGAAGATGAATGGATGGGTGGGTGGAATATTACATTTGCTTGGAACAAATAGTACATATTATGTAACAGATATTCAACTAGTAAAGTGATATTGTCAATGGTTTTAAAGTGAGATTAAAGATGAAATATGTAAAAAATTAGATTCTGGCATTATTTTCCTTGCTGGATGCTGTCTTAAAGTAATATTATCAAAGTAGAAAATTTAAAAAAATATAACTTAGAATAAAGCAAATCAAAGTACAATATGAATCCATGAAATATATTCATTATTCAATAAGATACCAACAAAAATAGATCTATTTGCAAACAGAATGTGAGAACACACATCCGTGATGTATCTGCTTCGACTGACACTGTAAATATTAATTATTAGATATGAAGCATATATTATCTCAAATTTGTTAAAAAAATACAAACTGAATGTTTGGACTTCAGAATATAATTCAGTAAATGATTACTGTGTTGATAGATTGGAGCCTGGTGTTGCCATCTGGTTTCACCAGTCCTCAGTCAAATCGTCCAACCCATGCTAGCATGGAAGGCGGACGTTAAACGATGATGATGATGTTAGATGAGCCTAATTTCCATTAATGCTATGAATACCTTACACTATAAGTTCAACTTTATAATACATTAGATATAATGAAAATAAAGACAGAATTGCTACTATAATTAAATGTGAGCAGAACTGCATACTTCACCAACTTTTCCCTAATATCACTTTTTCTTTCTCACTACCTGAAACCATTTGATTTGATATCCATCCTTCATTCTTAATACTGTCCCATCTACCCACATTTTACATTGATCAGCTCCCTGAACCACAAAATTATTTCTCCTTCCCTGTCACCATACATATCTGTCTCCTACCATAAAAAAATGTATGTTTAAGATAAACATTCAGTATAAGTTCACCTAACATCATGTAGTTCTATTATATAGAATATATATATATGTACATGTGTGTATACACACGTGCAACAGAGAATTTATGAGAAATGCTTCTGAAAATATTTGAAATATTTTTCACATTTCTTCATTATTTTTATTTGTTTAAGAATACTAATTTTGAAACCTGACCTTCAAATCTTCGTTGGACTGCTTTGGAATTTTAAATATTTAGTAAGTTTTGTTTTCAATTAAAGAATTTATGTATGTGTGTACACAAGGTAAGTAAATATATGTAATTTTGTGTGTGTGAATGTGTGCAAGAAAGAAGGCCGTGCTAGTATGTATGTGATGTGTATGGATGAGAACAGTTATATGCAGTACTGTTAATTTAATGTGGATGAAGTTTGCAGAAAAGGGAAACCCAGGAAGGCATAAGATGAAATGGTAAATGCTGATCACAGAACTATGAATCTAATAGACGCACGTGCATGTGTGTGTGTGTGTGATGGGGTGCAGAAAAGTTCCTGGCTTTGGGTAAAAGAAAATACAGGAGAATCAGTTAATTGATTTCATTCGACATATTCCCCTCTCAAATTCACATATTTATTGCAGTGGTCCTTCAGTTTTTCTAAACTCTGTAAAAGAACTTGGATTCAGGAGAAAAGAAAGTATCCATAGCCATTTCTAGGTCTCTGGGTTAAAAGAAATACAATATTAACAAAACAGCAAGATATATCTTTAACAACTATCCAGCATAGTCTCTATGATTACATAATACATTTTTAAAGTTTCTACATGCAACACTGGCTTTATAATCCAGTCTCCCCATATAAACCATATCAGCAATATCTCTTTCCTTGAAGATAACTAATTCTGAAACAGAAATTTTAACACTCTTATCTTTTAGAAGAGATTTTTTTTTTCATTTTGCTTTTATCTGTTCTTTTTTTTTTTTATTTGGTATCTTAGCACACAAACACACTAATACAGCATGGTTATGAAAAAATCATTTCATACGCTGTCAGATTCCTAATGTTTAACAAAAAATTATTTAGTCTTGCTGTACATGATGAGTGGTTTTGCATATGCACACACTCACACACAATTATATATGTGTCTGCGCATGTGTATGTGCAGGAGAGAGAAAGAGAGGTAGAAGTGAGAGAGTGGATGATCACTGTTTACATCGAGGTACTCAAATACACTTATGGTAAAGTGTAAATGCACGTGTAAGTAATTATGTTATTAAAATCCATAGTATGCTTTCAGCCAAGTCTCCATGAGGATACTTATGTGATGCTCGGTGGACATGAAGTACTGACACATACACACACACACACACAGAATTTCAGTATTCAATCTTGCTTGAAATCTACTCAATCATTTGTCTTTAATAGAACCAATTCCTATTATCAACAGTATCATGATCTTTTTTTATATTTATTTATTTATCATCATCATTTTTATTATTATTATTATTATTATTGTTCAGTAGTTTTATTTTTATAACGTGCTTTCACTTCACTACCGAGCGCAGCTCTGTGCGCCTTGGGTATGTGCTGTGGTTTGCTGTGGTGCTCTTATGTTTACTGTATTGAAAGTGTTTTGCGTAGAATGTGTGCAGTACCCAGTAGTGCAATTTTCTGTATGTTATATATATTTGTAAGTCCTGGTGTTTTTGTTATGTATTTGTCTGAATATTTTTTTATTATACCTAAGGCACCTACTATGATAGGAATTGTTTCTGTTTTTAGATTCCACATTCGAGTTATCTCTATTTCCAGGTCTTTGTATTTTGAAAGTTTTTCCATTTCTTTTAGAGAAACGTTGTCATCTGCTGGTATTGATACATCAATTAGAAAGCATTTTTTTTCTTCATGATCTTTGACAACTATATCTGGTCTATTTGCCTTAATTTCTCTATCTGTGTGTATTGGCATATCCCAGAGTATGGTTGCTTTCTCGTTTTCTGTGACCTTTTCTGGCGTGTGTTTATACCATCTTTTTTCTGTTGTCATTCCATAGTGTTGGCATAGCTTCCAGTGTATATAGGTCCCAGCTCTGTCGTGTCTGTGAATATATTCCTTCTTAGCCAGGACTGGGCAGCCAGAGATAATATGATTTATTGTTTCTTGTCCATCTCCACATATTCTACAGTTACTTGTTATATTTCTTTTCATTATGTGTTTTTGGTAATTTCTGGTGAGGAGGCTCTGGTCTTGTGCAGCAATTAAAAATCCTTCAGTCTCTGCTTTGAGTCCTGAGCTTCTCAGCCATTGCTGGGATTTTTCTCTGTCTATTTCTTTCGCATTTAGTTTAGCCCAGTATTTACCATGTAGGGGCTTTTCTTGCCATCGTTTTATCATGGTCCGTTGCTGTTCTAGTTTTAGTTTGGATTTCATTTGTTTTATAGCTTTTGTTGTTTCTTCTTCTTCGTATTTGTTAGGTAGATTGATTTCTTGTTTGTATTTGTCAGCTTCCTTAAATACTGAAAACAGTTTTTTGTTTTGCTCGTGTTTTGTGGCTATTTGTATTAGTTTCCCTTGCTTCTGGAGTAGGTATTTTTGCAGTCCTATGGTGGTTATTTTATAATAGTTTTCTAGCTGTATAAGACCCCTGCCACCTTCTGTGCGCTGTATGTATAGCCTTTCTATGTCAGATTTTGGGTGGTGCATCCTATATCCTGTCATTATTTTTCTTGTTTTCCTGTCTATTTTACATAGTTCGTTTAGTGTCCAGTTAAGGATGTTGTAGCTGTAGCTTATAACTGGGACAGCTAAAGTGTTGATACCTATTATCTTGTTTTTAGCATTGAGCTCTGTTTTTAGTATTGATCTAACTCGTCTATAGTACTCTTTCTTTATTTTTTCTTTCATTTGTGTATGTTGTATCCTATCTAGTTCATTGACTCCTAAATACTTATATGGTTGGCTTTTGTCTAGTTCTCTTATTTCATTGGCTTTATCTAGTGTTATATTGCTACTTTTAACTAATTTTCCTCTTTTCAGGATTGCTTTGGCACATTTTTCTAATCCGAATTTCATATCTATTTCCTTGGTAAAGCCGTGTACTGTCTGTAGTAGTGTTTCTAGCTCTTTGTCGTTTTTTGCATATAATTTTAGGTCATCCATATATAGAAGGTGGCTGACTGTTTTTCCGTAGCATTTGTAACCGCATCCAGTTCTATTTAGCAATTCAGTTAAAGGTGTGAGTGCCAGGCAGAACAGGAGTGGAGAGAGCGTGTCTCCCTGGAATATTCCTCTTCTAATGGGGATGGCTTATTATTATTATTATTATTATTATTATTATTATTATCATTATCAGGGTGGTGAGCTGGCAGAATCGTTAGCATGCTGGGCAAGATGCTTCACGGCGTTTCACCTGTCGCAACGTTCTGAGTTCAAATTATGCCAAGGTTAACTGTGCCTTTTATCCTTTCACAGTCAATAAATTAAGTACCAGTGAAACACTGGAGTCGATGTAATCGACTAGTCCCCTCCCCCAAAATTTCAGGCCTTGTGTCTATAGTAGAAAGTATTATTATCATTATTATTTCTCAGTATCATGTTTGTGCATATAAATGGGTAATAACAGAGATTACAAAGTCCCTTATGTAAAGCTTTAGACACCTGGCTTTATGAGTGATTAACTCATCAATGGGTAGAAAATCTGTAAACCCAGTCAATACATTTGTAATCTTAGTGTATACACACACACACTGTCAACATCCTGTTTGGCACTTTAGGACAAATATATCCAGTCAAATTGGTGTGTTCCAAATACTTTATTTATTTATTTTATAAGTCAATCATAATAGCTTTAGAGCCTCAAAAATGAAGCATTGAATCACTGACGACAAAGCTTCTAGTTTGACTATCTACAAAGCAATTTCCTCAAAACAACTATTATGAGATACAGCATGGAATTATTATTATTATTTACATAAAAATGATATACAAATCTATTTTAAGAAACTCAGAAATTTCCCCATTCATAACTTTTCCTATGACATAAGTAATATATATATCACTGAAGTGGCTCTCAGCAGAGAATCAAAACTATGTCATTGAGACAGTTCCTAGAATTATCGGCTCACAGCTTTAAGTGAACAAAATATGGATTTTTCAACCAGATGTTTAAGCTAGTTGTTCTTTTACTATGCAAAAATCTTTACCAGAATGTTCTACAAATCTGTAGCTAGGAATATCACCAAATGTGTCCTACAGAGCTAAGGGTGGTGTGTAAGTGCTGTATTGTTGAAGTGAATATTCAAATATAATGGTAACTCTATTGCTGACTGTGAAGACTACAGCAGAATGTACATAAAATTAATAATCGAAATAAATGATCATAGATGCCACTTTTCTTTTAATAGACACACATTCTATTTCAGTGTGTTTGTAAGTGTACAATAATGCATATGTATGCATATGTGTATGTATATATGTACTCTGGTTATTATTATTTTCTTGTCTACGTTTTGTTTGCAATGTCCTGTACCCAGATATGCTCCTATATATACAGGTAGACGTAGGTATGCACATACCTGTACATATATATGCATATATATGTGATAGTGAATTTTCATCGATGAGTTCTTGAAAATTGGTTATTTTCCCTAAAACTATATATTTTATATATACTTTATCTATAAGGCTCAATTTAATTTTAATTTTTTATAAATTGATTTTAATTGAGTTTTTTACCTGTAATTTTGGATTTTGTCCCTAATATTATTATTATATATATATATATATATATATATATATATATATATATAAACGATGCGTCCTGCCCAACTCTTCGAAATGCTGGTGTTAAAATGGGGGTAGCTGATGAAGGAAAATGTTCTCTATGTGGCTTGTGTGTTTTCTGTACTCTGGTTATTATTATTTTCTTGTCTACGTTTTGTTTGCAATGTCCTGTACCCAGATATGCACCTATATATACAGGTAGACGTAGGTATGCACATACCTGTACGTATATATGCATATACTCATTTATTATTTGTTTTACATGATCGAACGCCTGCGTCATCCCTGTTGTAAGTAGTTTTTTCAACTTTATATTTTCTGACGTGACTATCTCTTTCTCTATCACTTTTTCCCCTTCTCGTTCTTCCTCTGTTACTACTATGTATCTCTCTTTACCCCTCTCGTTCTTCCTTCTGTTACTATTATATCTCTCTCTTTCCCCTCTCATTCTTCCTCCTGTTACTACTATATTTCTCTCTTCCTCTCTTTCTCTCGTTGCTCACCTATTCTTCTACTTCCTCCCCTTGTTTCTCCCTCTACCACTCTCTCTCTTCCTTACCCCTCCCTGGTTACATGCTTCCGGTCACTAATCCTTTTCTTCCTTGGCTATCGCCGAGCAAACATGCGAACTTACTTCGTCCAGTCTTTTTCAGTTTGTGCTTCACAGCGTTCATATACACACAATTTTTCACGTCTGGCCGCATAGCCTTTTCCGTTTGTTTTCCTGTCTTGTTTTCTTTTCCCTTTGTTTTCCTGTCTTGTTTTTTGTCCGCCACAACATTCCTCCATGGCACAGGTTTAATTTGTGTATACAAATTTAATTTGCAGTCCATGGGAAGAGCCATTTTAACGATGCGTCCTGCCCAACTCTTCGAAATGCCGGTGTTAAAATGGGGGTAGCTGATGAAGGAAAATGTTCTCTATGTGGCTTGTGTGTTTTCTGTACTCTGGTTATTATTATTTTCTTGTCTACGTTTTGTTTGCAATGTCCTGTACCCAGATATGCTCCTATATATACAGGTAGACGTAGGTATGCACATAACTGTACATATATATGCATATACTCATTTATTATTTGTTTTATATATATATATATATATATATATATATATATATATATATATATATATATATATATATATATATATATATATATTTAATCTTTAATCTTTTACTTCTTTTAGTCATTAGACTGTGGTGATGCTGGGGCACCACCTGGAAGAATTGAAGTTGAATGAATTAATCCCAATACTTATTCTTTTTTCATTCTTTAAAGATTGGTACTTAATTTATTAGTTTCTTTTATCAAACTGCTAAGTTACAGGAATGTAAACACACCAACACTGGTTGTTAAGAATGCTGGGTGGGGAACAGACAGACACACACATTTATAATAGGTTTCTTTCAATTTCTGTTCACCAAATCCACTCACAAGGTTTTGGTCAACCTGAAACTATAGTGGAAGACACTTGTCAAGGTGCCACAGAGTGGGACTGAACCTGAAACCCTGTAGTTGGGAAGCAAACTTCTTGCCACACAGACATATACACATGTACGTGTATGTAAAATATTGGATGCACTCATGGCTGGAAAGTTAAGGTGCTGGGTTTGATCTTGGGTAAGGGTCTTTACAATAATCTCAGGTCAACCCCAAATCCTGTTGATGACATCAGGTAGACAGGAAATACATGGAAGCTTATCAGTTAGACAGTCCATGTAATTCAAAGGAGCAGACTTATCATATATTGTGACATGCTAATTTACATACCTGCGGAGGGATATATGAAGGTATATATATCTGTGGAATACTCAACCACTTAAATGCTAATTTAATAAGTCAGATGATCAGTTGACTGAACAACCAGTTGCTCATCAGTAAAACCAATGGAAGATTCATCATAAAATAAAACTTAAGGCATGCTTTTTTAGAAAACATTATTTTTAGTCTGGTTTATGAAAAGTAGACACTTTAATTAGACCACAGGTTTTTCTCTGAGGATAGAAAAATAAATTGATCTGACTGGTTTTGTTGTTTATCTAAATCTCAGAGATTGATTTCCACACTTTCAGACCACTAGTATTTAATATTTTAATTCATGAATAAAAAAAAAATTAAAAAATGACAACATTGTCTGAGTCTTCTAAAAGATGTAAATTTCAGGTTGTACCTTTTTATGCCATTACTTGCTTATATCATACTTCAGCAGAATTACATTTCTTCATGTGTTTCAGTCTTTAACCCATTACCTCCCATAATTCTATTAACTGGAATTTTTTTATGAAACTTTGATTTCTAGCATAAAACAGCCTTAGAAACACGCTGGAATGATCAAAATAACATTTCAAAATAACATTTTAAATAGAAATAAGCGAGATATTGGGTGAAAAATTAGCAAACCTCATTTGGATATCAGAGAAATATACCTAATAGATATAGCAAAAAGGTTAGATATGTGTAAATATTGACAGATAATTACGAAACTTGTAATTTTTAAGTGATCTCATATGAGATCACTGGTAGGTAAAGGGTTAATATTACTAAACCTCTATCTATCACTTGGATTATCCATAACTTCTACATTCTTCTTATACCTCAAATTTTTCCTTTAAAATTTTTTTTGTTTTAATTTAATAAGCTATATTAATTAATTTTTTCTTCCAATTCATGGAGACAGGTATTTTTCATATAGATTATTTGATATATAAACATTACCATTAAGTAACTTAGTCCCCCTCCTCTGCCACTGCTATCTTGGAAAAGGCATGAACATCACAATCTGATTATTAATCCTCCATAAAATTTAAGCCCTTGTGCTTTTGCAAAAGATAATGATTTACAAAGCAAGTACCATACAGTTGGAGCTGAAGTCCATGCTACAACCAATTCATTTCATTTTATCATTAATATTTTCTTTACATACTCACATATCTAAACTCACACACCCACACATACATAATGATAAATGATCAAACCCATTGACTTAAGGGGATTAGTATGTCTATATATCTTCCACAAGCATTAGCAATAAAAGTCAGTTTTACATCTGATATGTCATGCTTTATAATGGAACTTATTGGATGTTACAATAAATTAGATGTAGTTGATTGCTACATTTTATACATATGTACAATTAATTAGATCCCTCATTACATCTTACATAAAACAAACATACGTTACATATATGGGCAAATGCTTTACATTGTACTTTCGAATGACAAATTAATCTAAGATCTGAAATGTTCCAGAAACTATTCCAAGATAGCCTGAGAAAACCAACAGCAAATGCCTTCCTTTTTCTTTTAATTCTTATAGTTTAGTTTAGTTTATTTGCTGTTCCCAAACCACTTTCTTTCTGATAATTTCCATTACACATTCTCTACTTATTCTAACAAAAGCCAGTTCATAATCAGCCTCACTTCCTCCAGGATAGTCACATAAAACTTCTTTCTATTAGTAAAGGATGCATCTAAGTGCATTTACAAATGCTACTATATAACAGAATAAAAGATGATGGGCTGACACCGTTTGTAGATTGGCAACAAAATGCCCAGAAGTCAACTTTGCTTTCCAAACTTCCAGAGTTGATAAAAGAAGTACTGGTCAAATACTTCACCAGTATAATCATTTTAACATCCACTTTTCTATGCTTGCATGGCTCAGGTGAATTTGTGAGGCAGATTTTCTGCAGCTGGATGCCCTTTCTGTTGCCAACCTTCACATGATATCAAGACAAGGGTACACACAAACACATACACTTGCAATGTGCACAAACTTGCACATGACAAGCTTCTTTCTATTTTTGTCTACCAAATCCGCTCACAAAATTTTGGTTAGCTGGGGCTAAGTAAAAGACATTTGCCCAAGATGCCATGCAGTGGGACTGAACCCAAAACTAGATGGATGGGAAGCAAGCATCTTAACCACATACCCACACCTGCGCTTACTTGGTTGATTTAATTGATTATACCTTCCCCCAAATCTGTGGCCTCATACCAATGTTATAAATCAATATTTGTCAGAGTAAAGGAATTGGTAGAGTATTTACTTAGTTTTTTTATCCTTCAACATTCTATAAATGAATACTGGTAATATACTGACAGTAGATTTAATTAAAAACATTCCTTCTTTATAAACATGTGACATTGTTCAGATGCAAAAAAAAAAAATAATAGTAGACAGGATAATTAGTCCATTATTTTAATTATTACATATAACGTTGTGCTATGCGTACATTTTTGTATCCTGCTACTATAATTCAAATGATAAGTATTGTTCCTGTTGTGCTTGTAACTTGGCAACATTCTGCATCATTATAGTTTATTTTCCATTTTATAATTTTGTCTGCAAAGGGCAGTGTCCCATCGCTTTTCTGCTGGAGTCATAGCTCCAGTAGAGCACAAAATGGAGAGAAGGCCCAGAGAAGGCTTAACCCTTTGGCATTCACATTATTCTGCCAAAAGTAATGCTTATTTTTTATTCACATCATTTTTAATTAATCATGCATTATCATGTAGCTATGAAACTTTAATGTGGTAACTAAATTTTTAGAATGATATTGTAGGGTTAGTGTGAGAGATCACATCTGGTCATAAAAACATAAAACAAGTAGAATATTTTGGTTGAATATAGTTGGTTTCATTGCTAAATACTGTAGGAAGTGATACACTTTAAAAATGGCAGGAAGGGGAATGTTAGGAGATGTGACAGAATTGAAGTAGAGGTGCAGCTACAATGAAGCAGGTGGAAAACAAGAGAGGAAGGAGAGAGAGAGAGAGAGAGAGAGAGAGAGAGAGAGAGAGAGAGAGAGACAAACAGGCAGACAGACAGACAGAAACTGAGAGAGAAGTCAACAGTGGACAAAGGAATGGATTGAGTGTGGTTGTAAGAGAAAGCTAAATCTTCTACTCTACAGTGAATGATTTTAACTGTGTGTGCTGGTGTTCTTTGAATACATTTGTTGTGATGAATTTGTGTGTGTTCAGAACTATTAAATGAAACTATTAAACTATTTCAATAATCACAATTACAAACAACTGGCTGTATGGTAAGAATTCTGCTTCTCAGCCATATGGTTTTGGGTTCAGACTCACTGAGTGAAACCTTGGGCAAGTGTCTTCTTCTATAGCCTCAGAGTGACTAAAGCCTTGTGAGTGGATTTGGCAGACAGAATATTAAAGAAACCTGTCAATATATATGGCACACGTGTGTATGGAGGGGATGTATGCATGCATGTGTGTTATTCTTTCCATATAATAAGCAAATGCTGCCATCATGCATACACTGTCCATCATATTCAGTCCTTCACAAAAACATGTCTGGTCATGGAGGAATATTACCTTAATTAGAAACAAGTGAGGGTTGGTGACAGGAAGGGCATCTGACTAGAAAATCTACCTCAACAAATGCTGTCCCACCCATGCAACCATGGAAAAGTGTACATTAAAATGGTGATGATGATGAGTAAATAAGGTCATGTTATTAATTACCAGGTGAATGAGTTATATATTTACCCTTATATAACATTGATCTCGATATATACTTCAATTTAAATTATATTAATTGAAGTAAACTGGAAAATAAATTAGAAAGATTAAGTACTAGATAAACAACTAAATCACAAAAACAGAATTTTACAGTAATACCGACTTAAATTAATAACAGCTTTCCAGTTTGCTCACTCAAATTTAATTTCCAAAGGTCATTCTTAGGTTTTGAGAATATTTTATTTCTGTTTTCGATATATTTAGATGTTGCTGTGTGGTATGAAGTTTGCTTTCTAATCGCATGGCAACTTGGGCAAGTGTCTTATGTCATAAACCCAGATTAACCAAAGCCCTGTGGGTGGATTTGGTAGACAGAAACTGATTTAGTAGAAAGAAGCCTGTATGTAAGTATGTATAAATGAATGTATGTATGTATGTATGCACGTGTGTGTGTGTGTGTGTGTGTGTGTGTGTGTGTGTGTGTGTGCGTGCGCGTGCATGTGTGTGTGTGTGTTTATACCCCACCACTACCACCACCACTTGACAACAGGTAATCATTTGCTTGCATCCCTATAACTTAGCAGTTTGGCAAAAAAAAAAGCAGATAGAATAAGTGGTTGTTTTTTTTTTTTTAAAGTCCTGGGGTCGATTAGCTCAACTAAAATCATTTAAGGTGGTGCCCCAGCATGGCCACATTCTAATGACTGAAACAAGTAAAAAGTTGAAAAAACAAAACAAAAAGAAAAGAAAAACAAAACATAATAAGCACCATTTATAACAAGAACACACGCTTATTTCAACATCTGCTTTTGATCAAAGAACATGATGTAATTATTCGTGTAGTTAGCAGAATAATTTGATTCAATAGGTTAGTTGCAAAAATTAATGGAGCACGTGTCAAAATTAGTCCCACACAAAATAATACTTAGGATATGAATAAGCCAAAACATATTGCAACAAAGCACTATAAAGGACATTAATACAGATACACACACACACACACACACAGTTGTGTCCAGATGGACGTACATAAACAAAACCATCTATAAGAATGGTGAAGTGGATTAAAGTGTTGTGCCAAGTGAAGAATAGACAGAAAGGCAAAACGCCAAGGTAATAACTGAATAGAACATTAATTAAAGGTGCCAGACTGAATTAACTAGTTGCTCTACTTGTGCTGATACTGCCACCAAAATAGATGATTGCCTATTTACACTTGCTATTTTCCATTGATTGTCCAATGGCTTTTCAAGCTGAACTACAACTAAAGTTTCGGTGGGACTCTGATATTTTTGGTTACTTTATTTTTACTGCCAACACACTAACTTATTTTGATACTGAGGAAAAAAAAAAGAAGACTTATTTAGTTAACAAAATACCATTCTAGGAGACTTATTGTTTAGCTCAGTTAACAAAAAAAAAAAAAAAAAGTGGGGTTGGACATAAAACTATAAGACTCCGAAGTTAGTAGATATTAAGTTTTTAGTTTAGCCCGTCTTCTACCTGGTCTCCAAAGACAAAGCCATTTTGCCAAGTATCTCATTCTGCCATCAGCACTTTTAGTTTGTGGATAGAATCCAATCTTGTGTCCTCTTACTGGCTGTCAATAAATGTCAAGGCAATGTCTCCCATGCTTGTCAGTACCATGCTGTAGGTCCCAGAATATAAGTTTTGATGCTTCTTCTTCTTGATGTTGCCTGCAATGACCTGATAAGTGGAGACATTGTTCTCTGATCTTGTTGGTCACTTTTGGAAGGCTTCCATAGAGTTGCTCAGTGATCATGTGCTATTGCCATTTTGCATCCAGGAGCATTCAACATATCTAATGATATATTCTATGTATATATTTATTTATATATTTGTCTAATATCACAATTTGTGAGCAATGCCATCACCAGTTACAGATTTCTGACAGACCAATTACTGATTCACTGCAGTTCAGATGTGCATAAGAAGGAAGAAATTGTAATTGATGCAAAGAACTATGACAACAAAGAGCACTGTTTTTCACCAATGTTTGCAGCTTTTGCTGATATACATCAGCTAAAAAAGACACATACAGCTGACATAAATGTTGGTTGGTTGGTCAGTTGATTTCTTGTTATGCTTAACATCAAATAGAGGGATGGGGAAAAGTTAACATAAGAGGTGCAGGGATGAGTAAAAGCATACTATGCACAGTGAAAAAGAAAGAATCAGAGACAGAAGAGGAGAGGGAGAGTAAGCACATGTGTGCTGGCTGTGTGTGTGTGTGTGTGTGTGTACATACACTACTGACATACGGAGAGGTACAGAGCTAATGGTCAAAAAAACTTTTGGCAGGAAAGTCTACATGAATTAAATGAAACTAGTCCATAGAAAACAATACAGACACCAAATTATTTAATTCTTGAAAATGAGATTGTGAAGGTTTGGAAAAGTTGAATAAGAATTGAGGAATTTTATTGCTTCAAACCAACTCTAAAATTAAACTAAAATACACATACATACACACACATGTATACACATACACACACAGTATCATCATCATTTAGTGTCTTCTTTCCATGCTGGCATGGGTCAGATGCTTTGACTGGAACTGGTAAGCTGGAGAGCTGCACCAAGTTCCAGTCTGATTTGGCATGGTTTCTACAGCTTTCATATAATATTTGTCAACCGAATTCTATAAAAAAAAAACCCACTTGCCCAAAGTGCTGAACAATGGAATGAAACTCTGAACTCTGTGGATTGAAAGCAAAATCCAAAAGTAATGTGTATTTTATTACTTCCAATGAGCTTAGAAATGTTACATACTAGCATTGCTATAACTAATTAACAGTGTAAAAATTGAAATAATTCCTAAAACATGCAGGATTAACCTCTTCAATGGAATAGTAATAATTTATGGCATTAATTTCAAGTTCCACACCTGGTTTATCCCTAAGTCACCATCAGTATCTCACATATTTCCTAGTCACCTTTATAAAGGTTTCTTAAAGATGCTAATAAATAAAACTAACATACATGAGATATCAAATAAGTTGATGATTTAAGAGAAAGTGAGAGAGATAGGGAGGAATATAACCTTGAATGTAGGTATGTCTACTTGCTATAAAGTTTTTCAGGTTGTATGTTTGTGGTGTGTGAGAGTATGTTTTGTTTTTCTTTCTTTCTTTTACTTGTTTCAGTCATTTGACTGCGGCCATGCTGGGGCACCGCCTTTAGTCGAGCAACTCGACCCCAGGACTTATTCTTTGTAAGCCTAGTACTTATTCTATCGGTCTCTTTTTGCTGAACCGCCAAGCTACGGGGACGCAAACACACCAGCATCGGTCGTCAAGCGAAGCTGGGGGGACAAACACAGACACACAAACATATACACACACATACATACATACATACATATATATATATATATATATATATATATATATATATATATACACACACACACATATATACGACGGGCTTCTTTCAGTTTCCGTCTACCAAATCCACTCACAAGGCTTTGGTTGGCCCGAGGCTATAGTAGAAGACACTTGCCCAAGGTGCCACACAGTGGGACTGAACCCAGAACCATGTGGTTGGTAAGCAAGCTACCTACCACACAGCCACTCCTGTGTATGTTAGCTTGTAAATGTTTGGATGTAATAGCTTGTGTTTATGAACAAGGCTATATTCATGATTATGTACATACATGAATACAAAGAAACACAGGCAGAAACCCACAGAGGGAGATAAGGGTACAAGCAGATAGCAGAAAACATTACTATCAAATAGTGAAAGAAAGTAAACATATAAGTATTCCAATTCTTAAGAATTAGAAATATTATTATAGTATTGGTTTGCTCTTATCTGAATGACACACAGACACAAGTTACACATGTAGATAGCCATAATAAAATACCACTGCTCAGACTATTAATAAGTCCACAATGAATATATTATCACTATGTAAGAAGCTTGCACACTGCATACACTAAAATATAATTTAGTGAATCTATTTTTAATCTGCTTGACTTTAACTTATCATTGTAACATAGGGTGATTGGATATTGTAGCAGATTCAGATGTCTACAGTGAAACCCTCTTTTTATAACTGATGTTGCTAAAGCTGTTTAGCACCAGGTCCTCACCAACCAAGCAGACATATAATCAAAGGTGTTCTGGCTATTACCACTTCGGCCACTGTGTATCTAGGACTACATTATACAAAATGTCATCTTGCCCTTCTTTTTTTCAAAACAGTAGGGTGTAATTTGAGAATGATTTGATTGCTATTCATAGCAGGTTGGATGACCACACAGAGACTCTTATAGATGGCTAATCTTTTCCAATAGTAAATAGTTTTAGTAGCATGCCAACTGATCAGTTACTAACATAATCAACCAATGTCTTTAATTATCATGTCTTTAGGAAATGGTTTGTTTCTAAATGCGGATAGAACAAAGAAGTATAAATCAAGTGTATGGCAAGGAAGAAATAGTAAAGGCATTAAGGATTACAATATAGATCATTCTTGGCAAAATTTGTACATGCCCATTGTACAGGTAGAGTTTACAATATGCCTTAAAGTTATGATAGTACCAGAGAGGAAAATAGTTTTCAAAATTTCAGTCTGGTTATAGTAAATATTTATATCATGAGAGTTCTATAAAAAAACAAGAAGACGGCAGGAAAGTTAATACTCCAAATTTGAATAATTGCTAACCAAAATACCTAATAGATAATATCATTACAACAGACGTTGAGGATAAAAGAGGAAGGTGAGAAGTAAATGTATGGTGTATACTCTTACTCATGTTTCTATTACTAAACAACAGATGGCAGATAACTTGGTAGTAACATTACCAGCAACTTACTATAAGATGAAGGTTTAGTAACAGATTTATTCAATAATAGACTAAACAGAACTGGAAAATGATGAAGAGGGTGAAAACAGGTAAAACAAGTAATTAAAGGTAACCTGATTAGATTAAATGACTTTAGGTATTTAGTAGTCTCTACATCTGGTGCTTAATTCCCAGTGAAATTAACTTTGCAGTTCAACCTTCTGAAGTCAATAAAATGTGTATTGCATGTGTACTGAGATTGAGTTCATTGACTACACACTTCTACAGCATGTTTTTCTTTTCTTTTCTTTCTTCCTAAATTACTTACCCAGAAGAAAAGCAGTGTTGAAGATCTTTTTGGGGGGGCTCCATGAGTTTATACTGGCCAGTTCCTGTCAAACTGTCCAATCCATGCCAGCATGGAAGGCGAAGGTTAAATGATGATGAATTTAAGCTTTATCAAAAGGTGGGTTTATTGTCTGCATCTTTTCAAAAGGCCTAAATTGTATCCACAACAATGGCACTTAATTCACAAAAACATATGTCCCTTAAATCTAAATCTAAGTACTATAAGATTCTGAGAAAATATAACTCATTTTGGAATACTGAACAATTAATTCCCAGCCAAGGTGAGTCTATATTTATGACGGGATTGATAAGACTGAAATGCCAGCTATTTAAATGGAAGAAGATATAGAATAAAGGTGAACAGTAAAGTAAAATTAGGAAAAGAGCCAGGTCTTCAGTTATTTTGGCAGAATATTCATGTTGGTTCAAGCTAACAAACAGAAAAACCTATTCAAAGACAAAATAATCATATTGATCACAGTCAATAAACACATGAAATTTCTTTTTAATTGTGAGAATGATGAAATATGATGCAAATAATTTGAGCTGAAATGGAGTCAAATAATATTTAGAGAAACAAGACCAGTATTACTTTCAGGAAATTTAAATTTAATAAGATGAAGGCAGTAAAATACCTAGTAGAAAAATGTACTGCCTTGGGGCACAAAGACATTGTCAGCTATTGTTTAAACCATTTTTTGAGTCAGAAATGGGTGAAGTTTTGCAAATTTGTTTAACTTCTGAGATATTTTCAGAAGTTGAACAAGGTGTTTCCTGTTGTTAACCATTCATTTGGAAAGCAGTAGTAGAACCTACTATCAGTCATGTACTCTGAAGAAAAGAGTTATATGTCTAGCTCAGAGACACAACATAATCCTTTTAATAGTATTTCACCATTATAGTCGGTAGATCAGAAAATTAATTCTTCAGCCATTAGACCTCTAAAACGTTTCTTTTAAATCCTATGAAAACATAAGATTTGATATATTAACTATGAAATGTTTACACACACACATACACACACACTATGATGAGTGAACAAATTTTTCCTTAAAGAAAGCAAATGTAAGAGAGTAAGAAACTCTTTGGAACTATGTACACAAATGTTTCTGAATATATAAAGAATACAAAATACCAATATTGCTATCTTTCCCTTCTAATATCTGAAGTATAATATATATTAATATTTATAGCACAAAAATTCCTTTGCAGAATAATACCAAATTCCAACAGATAGATGACATTCCAATAGTTATATTTTTGGTTAAATAGACCAAGTTCAGATCAAGTATTTTGAATTAATTTTAACCTTAAAATTAACTAGGTAAGCCAGTGGTTAACATATTTAATGCATGAAGTTCACAAAAACAGACCAGAAATAGATATGCAGAGAAGATATATATATAAGTGAAGGCCTGGCTGTGTGGTAAGTAGGTTGCTTACAAACCACATGGTTCCGGGTTCAGTCTCACTGCGTGGCATCTTGGACAAGTGTCATCTACTGTAGTCTTGGGCCAATCAAAGCCTTGTGAGTGGATTTGGTAGACGGAAACTGAAAGAAGCCCATTCTGCAAATACACACACAAACATATATATTCTTTTATACGTTTCAGTCCAATGACTGTGGCCATGCTGGAGCACCGTGTGTGCGCATGTGTGTCTGTCTGTCTTTGTCACCCCATCATCGGTTGACAACTGGTGTTGGTGTGTTTATGTCCCTGTAACTTAGTGATTCTCAAAAGTGACTGATAGAATAAGTACTACGCTTACAAAGAAAAAGTCCTGGGGTTAATTCCTTCAACTAAAACCCTTTAAGGCAGTGGTCCAGCATGGCTGCAGTCAAATGACTGAAACAAATAAAATAATATATGTATATTATTCGGAAATGGCTACTATGGTTTTCGTTTTCCCCTGTCAAACAGAAGAGACAATGGTTTCCAATTTTGGCACAAGGCCAACAGTTTTAGAAGAAGGGAATAGTCAATGATACTGACCCTGTATTCATCTGATATTTATTTTATGGATCCCATAAAGATGAAAGGCAAAGTTGACCTTGGTGAAATTGGAACTCAGAATGTAATGAATTGGAAGAAATGCCTTTAAGCATTTGGTTCAGCATACTAATGGTTCTGCCAACTCACTACCTAAAGTTTAACTTTAAATAATGATGGTCATACTTTGCTTTTTATGTCAGAATAATACCAAAACATGTCTGGGATTGTCTCTCATTCTAGTTGGAAAATTGAAAATAACATCAGACACTGACTTGTGTTTATTTCACAACATAAAAACATCTAGTAAAGATTTCCATATTGCCTGTGTTAAGTAGGATAACAATTGTTTGTCATACATATGACAACTTTTAATTATTTAAATTATAAACAATTCTATTTTCTTTTGCCAACAAATATCTTAGTGATTCTTTCATCACTACTTTGCAAGTACAGTGAAGGTTATTATGGCTTTCATATCAACTCAAAATTAGACCAAAACTGGTTTATTATTGTCAGAAAAATGAAAAGAATATTAGTCATCAACTAATACTTTTTTTTAGCCTTTTGTTTTTTAAATGTCCCCCCACCACCACCACCACCTTTCCCCATAGCATATTCATTTGAAATAAACCTTTTGATGCTTCCTACATTAATACATTAACACTGACTTATTGTTTTCCATGTGGATGGCGTTTCTGAATTAACCAATTTATTAGATTAAAAAATTTGTACAAAACAAATGGGACAACTGAAGAACATATAATTGAATTAACATTAAGTGGCTGAGTTTTCCATAGACATGTATTCTTAATATAATCCTCAGACAGGGTCAGTGAGACATGACTGAACCTCTCATTTAAAAGTGCAATTAATCTGGGGGTAGGGACTTCCACACAGTTTCCATCAAGTCAGCTTTACTCAAAGGCTTGATTGATCTAAGACTAAAAGCACAGATACTTGCCCAAGATACCATGCAGTGGAAACGAACCAAGAACTTTGTAATCGTGAAGCAAGTTTCTTAACCATCCAGTCGTACATCTACAAAAACTTATATGTTTGGAAAAATATAATGTAGACTAAAAAAAATACTAGCAACAATGAGGTGCAATTGTGTCTATGAGGTTCAGAAGTTTGCTTCCTAACCATATAGTCTTGGGTTCAGTCCTGCTGCATGGCACCTATGGCAAGTGTCTTCTACTATTGCTCCAGGTCAACCGAAACTGAAAGAAACTTATCATATAGGCACGGGAGTGGCTGTGTGGTAAGTAGCTTGCTTACCAACCACATGGTTCTGGGTTCAGTCCCACTGCATGGCACCTTGGGCAAGTATCTTCTACTATAGCCTCGGGCCGACCAAAGCCTTGTGAGTGGATTTGGTAGACGGAAACTGAAAGAAGCCCGTCGTATATATGTATATATATATGTGTGTGTATATGTTTGTGTGTCTGTGTTTGTCCCCCCAACATCGCTTGACAACCAATGCAGGTGTGTTTATGTCCCTGTAACTTAGCGGTTCAGCAAAAGAGACCGATAGAATAAGTACTAGGCTTCCAAAGAATAAGTCCTGGGGTCGATTTGCTCGACTAAAGGCGGTGCTCCAGCATGGCTGCAGTCAAATGACTGAAACAAGTAAAAGAGTAATATGCATACATATATACGTGTGTGTGTGTGTGTGTGTGTGTGTGTGTGTGTGTGTGTACATACATACATATGTATGTATTATGTATCTATATATATGTGTCTTTGTATCTGTCCTCCAGCATCACTTGACAATCAGTGTTGGTTTGTTTATGTCCCTGTAACTCAGCAGTTCTGCAACAGAGACTGCCAGAATATGTACCAGGTTTTAAAAAGAAAGTACTGAGGTCTATTTGTTTGACAAAACTCTTCAAGGTGATGCACTGGTATGGTTGCAGTCCAATGACTGAAACAAGAAGAAGACAAAAGATAAATTAATTATTGAAAATATATAACATCATATGCAGCAGAGGTACCATGATTTGATATTATCTTCTCTTCAACACTGGGTTTCATCCTGGGTTTATCTGTATCAACAGTGGGTTCTTTAGATTTATTTCTGTCAGTTTTAGATATCTCAAGTTTAGTAAAAGTTTCCTGCCTTTATTATCAGTCTAGGTATTGAACTCAATCATAGAGAAGTTATTCACTGCACTGCAACTGCTGCTGCTATTATTATTATTATTATCATTATCATTATTATTATTATTATGAAGGCAGAAAGCTGGCAGAATTGTTAGCAAGCTGGATAAAATGCTTAGTGGTATTTCACCCATCACTGTTCAGAGTTCAAATTCTGCTTGAGGTCAACTTTGCCTTTCATCCTTTTGGGGGTCAATATAATAAGTACCAGTTAAACACTGGGGTTGATGTAATCAACTCATCCCCTCCCACCAAAATTGCTGTCCTTGTGGCAAAATTTGAAATTATTATTATTATTATTATTATTATTATCAAGGCAGCAAGCTGGCTGAATCGTTAGCACGTTGGATGAAATGCTTAGTGGTGTTTTGCCAGTCACTACATTCTGAGTTCAAATTCCGCCGAGGTTGACTTTGCCTTTTATCTTTTCAGGGTCGATGAAATAAGTACCAGTTGAGCACTGGGGTTGATGTAATCAACTAGCCCCCTCCCTCCTCCAAAATTTCAGGCCTTGTGCCTTTAGGAGAAAGGATTATTATTATTATTATCATTATTATTTTAACTTCACAGAGCTCTTGATTTTAATTGCTCCAATTAATTCTGTGAAAGCGTGGGCAGTAACCTGTTGTAAAAAGACTCACAGGGTCTCTTTCCATGATACTTAACAGCCAAGTACATTACTACTACTACTAATACTAGTAGTAGTAATTATCATTATTATTGTGGTCCTTGGCAAGAGTGGCAGATTGCAAAATTTTAAAGCATCAAACAATAAACCTATTCACATACCTAATTGATACCAAGCTTGCTATATATATTAGTGGGGTTCCACTTTATAATTTGATGTTTTTTACAAATTTCAACATCAGCATACTGATGAGGCAATCACTGTTTTAACAGACACCCTGATTAGTACTAACCTTTCAAGTGTGAAGTAAGATAAAAGTGGAGTCTGTTGATAGTCAAACATACTATACTAAGGTCACAAGATTACCAAGGGAAATTATACAGGACACATGCTGGATAGGGACACACATACACATGTATATGCAAGCACATTTAGGGTAGAGATTATCTAAGTACAAATCAGTAGCCTAAGAGATAACTAGCTGAGAGATTGACAATTTATATCAGAGCCAAATGTGTTTATTCTCAGTTTATCCAGCTGTAGATAAGTACAATAGAATGATGGAAGTCAGTCCCTGTAAGCAGAAGTGGTATAGTAAAATCAATGATTAACTTGTAAGGCTTGTAGCACTTCAGTTCTTTCTGCAGAAACATGAGTTACTATCCTAACCTGAGAAAAAGTTTGTTTCTTGTTTGTTTAATCTTTTACCCTTGAATGACAGGAAAGGGTTGCATGAATATGTATCAAATGGGGGGGGGGGGGAACAACTCTTTTCTCGAGAGTAATTTTTATACTTGTTATCAGTTTAAATAAGTACAAAGACAATAATAATTGTTAATTTCTTGCACAATAACATTTACAATCTCATTATTGCAAAGTACAGTAAAATATTTGCTTCTCTTTGTAACAGGTGTGAGAATAAATTCATTTGAAATTCCTGCATTGTTGTTGTCAGACATGTACAAATGATGAGAAATCAGTGCACTTTTTCCATCTAGAGCTAGTTAAAGCATCGTGTTGTTCTATTCTAACTGGATCATCATCAAAATCATCATCATCATCATCATCTACCTCATCTAATAATGAAGGGAAATCAGAAAAAGAAACTTCTTCATTATCACTGGATAAACCTTCAATTTGTGACTTGATTGATAAGGGTCACATATGTTTAGGTGCATTTGGTGAAGTGGATGTTCAGGCATCAATTGATGATAGCCTTATCCATGCAAAATTTTTGAAACATCAATTGATGTCTGCTGTTCTCAAATGAAACATCAATTGATGTCTGCTGTTCTCAAATGAAACATCAATTGATAATGTTCTCCATTTAAGGATTAAAAACCAAAATTAAGTAGTAGCCCATTAGCCTTTTAGCATCTAAAATCAGCCATATCTGGCCCAAATATTCTATTTGGTTTATGTTTGAACCAACTAGATCCGGCTTCACACACTTACCCTACAGTGTCATTCTAAAAATAAACAGTCAATTCACTGAAATCTCAAAACTATGAGATAATGCAAGATTAATTCAAAACTGTGTGAATAAATAAGCATTACATTTGATAGCGTAACCTGAATACTAAATCTGAAGATACAAATTTATGGCAGGACATATACTCTTTTACTCTTTACTCTTTTACTTGTTTCAGTCATTTGACTGCGGCCATGCTGGAGCACCGCCTATAGTCAAGCAAATCAACCCCAGGACTTATTCTTCGGAAGCCTAGTACTTATTCTATCGGTCTCTTTTGCCGAACCGTTAAGTGATGGGGACATGAGATAACATTTACAAATTGTGCTTTGTTGGGTATCTTCCCTATTTCTAATAACTCAATCATGAAGTTGGAATGAAGCCTGTTATCAGCGAGAAAGAAGGAAACAGATTTGATTACCATATCCGAAGGTACCACGCAGTAAATAGTGTAATAAGATTTGAACAACTGACCCTGTGGACAATACGCCAACCCCTTAGCCTCATAATCATTGTGATTCATCCTAATGATAATCTACAGGTAACTTCGGACATTGATGATGACTAATAAAATCTGCAAGAAGGTAGTTGAATATATAAGGTCTAGCATAGGATAAACAAGTTGGCATCAGAAAAGAGTAATTTAGATAACTGGCTAACTCATTTTGTATCTATTTAAGGAACAAATAAACTTCAGTTATAAACACACACACAGTTTGGCATTTTAATGGATGCATCTGAATGGCATATATTTAGATTATGCATCCACGTGATTTATCTTTGAAATATTTAAACTGAAGTAATTATAGTTTGAAATAAAACAGCCCATTGAAACTCACTCAGATATGGTGAAGTGATGGTACAAATACCTATTATTCAGATTCAGAAGTAAACTGACATTTTCATAAAAACAACTTGGAGCAGTTACTTCACAGTTTAAACTAACGCAATTCCTAAATTGAAGAGATCGTCTACACAGTGCATTTAACAGCTTGAAATTTACTTATGACTACAAAGAAATTTTCAAGAAATTCATCATCATCATCATTTAACGTCCATTTTCCATGCTGGTATGGGTTGGATGGCTTGACAGGATATGGAAAGCTGCAGGCTTATGTTCAGCTCCAATGACAACTTTGGCATGTTTTCTATGGCTGGCTGCCTTCATAACACTAAACACTTTACAATGTATAGTGAGGCTATCAAGTAGCTTGCAATACAGAAGACAAGAACAGGGAAAAAAGAGAAAGCTCCCACAACTAGGAAACAGGGACTATTCAATGGGGAAGAAGTGGCTTTATGCCAAAGCTAAGTGTTGGAGGTGGAGAAACTAGCAAAGAAGTATTTTAAAAGTTTTATGAAACTTATGGATATGATGAAATTATTTAGTTCCAAACCTCAGAGTGTTTGTCTCCCCACAACATACAAACTTATTCAGATTTTGAAAGCTTACTAAATGATTTTTACCAATGGAAATTAGAACTCATTAACTCAGCTAGTTTTTATTTTACTATTTAAATGAAATAGTTTACCAATGGCAGAAAATTGACAGTAGAAGCACAACCAACTAAATACCTTACCATGTCTAGTTTCATTTTTCTATGTCAATGTTCTAAATTAAAATTCTACTGGAGCAGACTATACTTTCTATCCTTCCAGCATCACAAAATGAATGACCAAGATTATACTGATATTAGCTGAGTTGACTATGGCAGAACCGTTACAGTATTGGACAAAATGCTGGCAGTATATAGTTACAGCCCTTTACATTGTGAGTTCAAATTCTGTTGAGGTCAACATTGATTTTCAACCTTGCAAGATCAATAGAATGAAGAGCCATGTGCCTCAGGTATATGATAGAAAAGAAAGTTTGTAAAATGTTTTTAACAACTTCTTTCTTATTTGCAAACTTGTGTAGTGATACTGGGAACACAAAAGGGAATTTAGATGTGAAACTGCTAATAATTATATATTACACTTGTCTGATCCTGAAAACTCTTTCAGATTTTCTAAGAAATAATTGTTTAACACCAATCAGAGTAAAAGGTATTGATTTGTAGAGGCAGGATTAATGTGGTTTGGCTTTGCAGAGTGCCAGGGGAAGAGCAGAGAGGAAAGAACACATTGGTATGAGAAAGCAACAATGACAGAAATACAGAAAAAACACTTTGATAATGAAGGTTAAGAAGATAGATGAATAGTAGATTAAGTTAAAGGTGGAGAAGTGATGTTATTTAGCCCCAGGTCAGCTCTGATCACAAAAATCTATAAACAAAAGAGGTTTCAGCCATGACCATCCCACCTAACCAGAACAACAGGATATGATTTGAGAGAATTTAACTGCTAATTTTAATAGGCAGTCTCCTCAGTAGGGTTGTGAGAGTGATGTTTTATGGTGAGGTGGATAGGGGTGTATAGAGGAGGTATGAAAGAAGAGAGGGTAGGAAATTAAGAAAGGAGTAGGTGTAGGGATGAAGAAAATAATGAACAATGTATACAAGAAGCAGGAGAGTAACAGAAAAAGTGAAGGGTAAGTTGAGAAAAGAAAGAGAGAAATGGTGTTAAGATAGAGAAGTAAAGAATAAAAGAGGAAAGATAAGAGCATAAAAAAGATAGTGGGAGGAGAATTAAAAGAAAACTATAGGTATAGAGCAGAAGAGGAAACGACTAGCAAAAAAAAGGAAGTGAATATGGGAAATAAAAGCAAAGATGGAGAATTAAGGTGTCATAAAATTACAAAATGCTTAAATCAGAAACTGAAATGATAGGAATCTACAGCAACGGACATATAGAAGTTCTATCAGTAGGTAAATGGTTGATAAAGAGGCAATTTCTAGACTGTGCTATAAATTAAATGAAATTTTGTAAGAAGTTAGTCATGCAATATGTCTATGGAGAAACTTAAACTGAGAAAGAAAAGAAAGAGAAAAATATTTATAGAAAACATTTCCCTGAAGATTAAATCTTGTGCATAGAAACAACACTTTCATACTTTATTCAGCAAATTGCTGCAGTGTTTTATCAACTGATATAGATTTATTATATTAGTATTGAAACTGAGTACAATTAAACAAAGTAAGTTTTCAGAAAGGCAAAACCACAGCATAGTTTCAAACTTCCACTGAATTTATTTCAAATATGTTGCTAATACTCTTGGGACAGGCAGAAACAACAAAATTTACATTTTCAACCTTTTGAAATATAAAGTCACATCAATGACAGAGACTTCTATGTAGTTGCTTCATTAACAAAATGAAATGAGACATCTAATAACGCAAATATGACCGCATCTGAATAATTGATCTATGCAGGGTTTTGAAAATAACGCCTAATATTTACTTCTTTTAACAGGTAAGAGTATCTGCTAGATTGGATAATGGGTTATATCCACTTTTCCATGCTTACAGCATCTTGTGAGTATCAGCTGATGCACTCAGCAACAAAGCAAACCAGACAATTTTGTAGGTCTTATAGTGGATGGATTTTAACATGCCAAAGTAGTTGTTTGTGGGTAGACTAAAGAATTCTCTCTATCCCTTACCATTTATCAGTTCTTATTCAGAATTAGTGCTTGCAAATGAGTAGCCTGCAAAGTAGCTTCAAGAACCCGTATTTCCTTTGTACATTCCAGTTTTTTGGCATGAAAGGTATCCGACTGGATACCTTTCCTATAACCAGCCATTTTACAGCAAAGCCTGGGTGGGTTACCATGCCCCCAACATTAGCAAAGTTATCTGTGGTAAAACTAAATTGTCCCTTCTACCCTATATTAATTCTTATTTTGAGTTACTATTTTCCTAAATAAATAGTCTGCAATGCAGCTAGCAGAACCTCTCAGATGTTCCATTTTCTAGGCATGGACTCTATATTATCAACCACTTAGAGGAAGGAAAGGGCACATTTTATCAAATCATTTATAAGAGAAACAAACTGTAATCAAAGAAGACCCCACCACCACTACCACCACCACCACCACCACCACCAAAGCTTCAAATATTTAAGGGAAAGGATCTGGAAACTCGTGATATTTTGATTCTGTTTAAAATGTGTGAGTGATATAAGAGAAGTGAAATAACTAGAACATAAAATATTAAACCTGATTAATTGATTCCCTTTGATATGTTAATAACAACAAAGAAAGATAAACCACTACCACAAGATTAATATTTTCAGAGATTTGCAGCAGCAGTAGTAGTAGTAGCAGCAGCAGAGACAATAGCAGTAATTTTGCATCACTTCTTCCCTATCATCATCATCATCATCATCGTTTAACGTCCGCTTTCCATGCTAGCATGGGTTGGACGATTTGACTGAGGACTGGTGAAACCGGATGGCAACACCAGGCTCCAATCTAAATTTGGCAGAGTTTCTACAGCTGGATGCCCTTCCTAATGCCAACCACTCAGAGAGTGTAGTAGGTGCTTTTACGTGTCACCTGCACGAAGGCCAGTCAGGCGATACTGGCAACGGCCACGCTCGAAATGGTGTCTTTTATGTGCCACCCACACAAGCCAGTCCAGGGGCACTGGCAACGATCTCGCTCGAAAATCCTACGAAGGCCAGTCAGGCGGTACTGGCAACGGCCACACTCAAAATGGTGCATCTTATGTGCCACCCGCACAAGAGCCAGTCCAGGGGCACTGGCAACGATCTTACTTGGCTTGCCGGGTCTTCTCACGCATAGCACATTTCCAAAGGTCTCGGTCAGTAGTCATCGCCTCGGTGAGACCCAATGTACGAAGGTCTTGCCTCACCACCTCAGCCCAGGTCTTCCTGGGCCTACCTCTTCCACGGGTTCCCTCAACTGTTAGGGTGTGGCACTTTTTCACGCAGCTATCCTCATCCATTCTCACCACATGTCCATACCAGCGCAATCGTCTCTCTTGCACACCACAACTGATGCGTCTTATGTTCAGCTTTTCTCTCAAGATACTTACACTCTGATGGGTATTCACATTGACATTACACATCCAACGGAGCATACTGGCTTCATTCCTTGCGAGCTTACGCATGTCCTCAGCAGTTACAGCCCATGTTTCACTGCCATGTAGCATGATAATATATAGATGGTAGAAGTAATGAAAGCAATAACTTAACATGTCCCCAATCCAGGCTTTCTCGAGAATTAGGGATGTAGTATTCACCACTATAGATACCATAATTTTAGCAAAAACAATTTATACAGGAAACCATCTTCTAGGTTACAATGCACGCACACACACACACACACAGTGGTAGAATTGTGGTCAAATATGCAACAAATGTTTGTGATTGTGTCTCTGTTTATACATACACACATGTATTTATCATGCTTGTCATCTATAACCACAAGGGTATATTGAATACTTTTTATGTTTTTGTACCACAAAATAAATATTGGGTGTGTGTGTGTGTGTGTGTGTGTGTGTGTGTGTGCATGTGTGTCTACACGTGTGTTTGTAAAATAGATTTTTTTAAAGAATTCATTTTTTTTAACAGTGACAAACTTAAAAGCTGCTCACGCTATCAATATTGTTATCTTGTAGGAATTATACAGAAGTCAATCAATAAAACATTACATGATCTAGCTTGAAACTTAGTAACTCTTGTTACGACAGTTTTGAGCTAACGGAGTGATTTACATGTTAATGGTTGTATACACCACAAAATATATGTAAAATGGTCAACAGAGTATCATTATGAATTCTATGAGATCAGTATTTAGAAAATCAGTTCTGAATCATCATTGTTGCATTTAAAGGATAAATTAATAAATAATGGAAATATGTCATGATAACAAAGAGAAAAAATTTACATAAAAAAAATAAGCTTTTTAGTGGTTGCTCATCCTGAAAGAAAAGGCAGCCAAATCTCCAATAAATGACATGAAACCATCTCAAAAAATTACACTGAAAAATGTCATCCTAAATGTCTGAAAAAAGATTGGCTGGTTACAACTGGTACACCTTTAATCATATATCTGCATGATGAGAGCCAATCTGAGGTTAAACAACAACAAAGGTCCACATCAATATATGACTTAAAAGAAACTACCATTGTAGCAGTGGTATATTTTATAATGTGGAGGCGCAATGGCCCAGTGGTTAGGGCAGTAGACTCGCGGTCATAGGATCACGGTTTCGATTCCCAGACCGGGCGTTGTGAGTGTTTATTGAGCGAAAACACCTAAAGCTCCACGAGGCTCTGGCAGGGGTTGGTGGCGAACCCTGCTGTACTCTTCCACCACAACTTTCTCTCACTCTTACTTCCAGTTTCTGTTGTGCCTGTAATTCAAAGGGTCAGCCTTGTCACACTGTGTCACACTGAATATCCCCAAGAACTACGTTAAGGGTACATGTGTCTGTGGAGTGCTCAGCCACTTGCACATTAATTTCACGAGCAGGCTGTTCCATTGATCGGATCAACTGGAACCCTCGACGTCGTCAGCAACGGAGTGCCAACAACAACAACAACAATATTTTATACTACTTATCCAGGTGATGGATGTCTCTTGCAAGTTATACAAAATTAACATATTGGTAGTATTTGATTCACTTATATTACTGAAATTAGAAATATGACTTCTTGTTATTGTTAAAGTTGTCTTTTAAAATAAATATCTGCAGCAAGAATAATCAGCGATTAGATCATTACACCTGATGTCACAATTCGCTAGAATATTACTCACATGACCAACAAAAGCTGACCAATCACGACTTTGCCCAGAACTGACTCCAGCAACAATCTCATCTTTTTGTGCCTTTCTCTCTGAACCTAACCATCAGTATCTATTCAGCACATCTTAACTACTTGACAGAGAGCATTGAGAAACAGTTGAGACAAGACAGCAGATGGAAAGTGAACAGACTTGAACAGCTGCTAAACAATGACAAATAACGACAGCAACACAGGCACCAACTAACCACACCTTTACTGCTGTTACAATCACACCAAGAACAAAAACATTTGCACTCTGTCAATGTTTCGTTGTTCATAAGTAACAGCAGCATTTACCTTTTGTGCGTGAAAAGGATAAAAATTTTGCATATCAAAAATCCAAACAGATTTCCATGTTCTTCTTCATAACATAACTATAGTTTATCATCATTATTTTCTATCCATGGGTTGGACAAGTCTTTTACCATCACAGCAGCTTGCCATTTGCAGTCTCCTCTCATCTCCTTTATGAGATTCAGCACTCTGAAATTAACCTTAAATTCTTGCCAAATCATTCACTTCTGTAGGTTGCAATTATAAATTAGATAATTTTATATCTTAAATAGTCTAACAAGAGCTAGCAATGGAATGTTTAGATAGGTGCAGGCATGGTTGTGTAATTAAGAAGACTGTTTTGCAACCACATGGTTTCAGGCTCAGTTCTGATGTGCAACACCTGGGAAAGTGTCTTTTACAACAGTCCCAGGCTGACCAATGCCTTGTGAGTAAATGTGATAAATGTAAATTGTGCTGGAAGCGTGTGTGTGTGTGTGTGTGTGTGTGTGTGTGTGTGTGCGTGTGCATGTGCGTGCTTGATAACTGGTGCTGGTCTGTTTACATCCTTGTAACTTTTAATATGCAGCTGTCAGTCCACTGACTTTCTGTGGTCAAACCTCCAAGTCTAAAGAATGGGATCAGATTGCATGGACTGACTCTCACTTTAAAACTACTATGCACAGGCAGGAAGAAAAGCCCTGCAGTGATGGAGAAGAGATGAAAACAACAGGTACTGGATGATGCTGGCAGTCACAGCTTCAACTCCGCATGTTGGTGTGCTGCTCTTCCTCATGGTCTTCAGGCACAAAGAACTGCCATCATTTACAGCTACTTGATGAGAGTCAACCAGTGTTAAGTATTTACCTACAGCAGCAGCTCATGAATTTTTTCTTCTAGTATACCTGTCTGTTATGTCCAGTAGTCCTGATGTACCCACTGTGAAAAATATATTGTAAAATGGTTGGGTAACATAAAACAGACAATAGTGGATACCATTTTATAAACACCATAAAACAGTGTGTAGTTTGTTATTGATAATATTTGAAATCAAAACTCTCAAACAACATATTTAACTAAATTTTCTGTTATAAATTCTGTTTACTAAAACTGAAGGGACACCATTAAAAGTAGTTGTTATTTTCAAATTTTAATATTTTCCCAATTTTGTGTACCCCATAATTTCTTTTATATATCCTGAGGATACGTGTACCTTTGAGAACCCCCTGGACTAAAGAGATTGAACAGTACTGGTGACACTTGACCAACTTCATTAATAGCACCTCATTTAGATAAAAGCACACTCATCTGTTGCCCTTAGCCTCACTTGTTGAGAGGCACAAATTTGTAGGCTTTAATACCAACATGGAAAATCAAATACTTTATAGACAATTCTATGTTTGCTATCCTATGAGGCAGCTGAGTGATTAAGATGATGTAACAGCAGACCTCCTGATTTTATGTTCAAATCTTTTCTCAGCAAAGTACATTATTAGCTAAGCATGAAATAACCTCAAGGAATATAAACGCACAGTTACTTCAGATATATTAAATTGCAAACCATATGCTCACCTATTCCCTTTACTATTAAAAAGCTGCTGAAGTAAATATAAGAAAATCAATGTAGGAATATAGCGAAATTATAAAACTAATCTTTAAAACACAGACATGCATTCTTTCAATCCCCTACCCTACCCCACCAGAATTAATCATCTTCTAACTTAAGCTGATTAATATGCACTAGATTTAAACCCTTTTCTGACATAAGCTGACATAAATTTACATAATCTTACTTTTGATAGATTTTAAAATTTCTTTAAATACATTTTAACCAAATTGTCTCTATAAATGTTGAAAATATTGTAAAAGTTTGCCCAAAACATTTCAAAGTATGTTAGTAATGACTAACTTGGCTGAAAAATGTTAAGAAATGTTTTAATTAAAATAGGGGCTAATAAATTTGTTGTTTTCAAAATACATTGAAAGCTATATAAATGTGAACAAGACTACAATGATCCCATAGCAAAGAGAGGGAAATATTTATTTACTGACAAACATGATGTAATGATTGCCATGAAATCCTTATTGCTACTAAAAAGTGCATTATGATATACTTTGGTTGGAGGCTGGCAGCCAGCCATTTGCAATAAAGAAACAAACATGTTTACACTTGTGCACCAAATACTGAACTTAAATATATTAGCTAAAGAAAATAAAAAGGATTTTGATCCTAGGAAACTATTTCTTGTCACAACCAAAGTTACTTTGGTAACTTCAAAATTCTAAATTGAAATTTTAAGAGAAGGGTGTTATAACTTGTATTGTGATAGAGAAGTAAAGCTGCAAAATAGTCAAGACAGATTTTCTTACAATCCCCAAAACTAGAAGTTTAGTAACATTTATATATTTCAGGTATAAAGGCTCATCATCAGATATAAATAATCAAGAAATATTTTAGTCTATACAGTACCAGCCATGTTGATCAGAATGCAAACAGCAGCAGGATGGTGACTCAGACAATGGTTAACATGGCATGTACTGTATTAACTAACATTTCTTGACTTTACTTCTTATGATGGGACTCTGTGCCTGAATTTATACAAAGGTTACTAAATGTTTTCTTTTGCACACTGTAAGAAGCTCTCCATCTCCAATATTTTATTATTTTAAAATTTTAAGTCTAGGCCTGAAGTGATGGGTCACATTCTATGCATAGCATATAGATCAATCTCTGGTTGGAATGAAATATTTCAAATTTAATATTTTGACAAATACTACAAATTACCTTAAATGTTTTCAAGATAGATATCTTAAGATGTATTTAGTACCATTATGATGGAAAAATTACTGTTGAAAAATTTTCATTTCACAAGCAATTACTCATATTTTTTCTTCCATACTTAGAGGAGAAAAGAAAAGTAACCATAACTTTATCAGGCTCTCTTGCATTCATATATGACACACTTATCATCAAGCTATTCAGTCATTCAAAATGAGAACAGCCCATACCAACTTCAAAAGGTTTCTGCAGTGTAACTAACAAAAAACCCTTTTTCTGTTCATATTTCACTTTATCTCTTCATGTGAGCACAGTAAGGGGATGATAAGTACCTAGTGAGTTGAGTATGCAACATTGGCTCAGTTCTAAGTTGACCCATCTAACATCTCAATCCTACAACATTTGGCTGCACATAACAGCCTGGAGATTGGATAGGCTTCACCAGAATGACTTGTCCTTGACACACTACATGAAGAGAAACTTTCTGGTAGTGACCAAAAGTCCACTGAGAGTCGTGGAACATTTTCATTTAATTTCTTCAATGTTCATAGTGTATCATATGATCATGAGTCTTCACAAGTTGTTACAGCATTCATACAGCTGGTTCCAGGTTGCCTTGGTGGTAAGATAACCAGCTGTAAAAGCAATTAATGCAACAATATACAAATACTGAAATTCATAAACCTTCCCATCCACAATAGTATAGATAAAAGATTTAAACCAGTAAAAGATAATTTACAAAAATAAAATATTAATGAATAACATCTGTTAGGCCTCCTGTTCACAAAGGCTAATGAATTAAGGAGCAATAACAAAGCACATTGTCATATGGTGAAACTTTACTTTGGAAATTGTTGCAACAATATATAAATGTCTAAATTTACAGAAGCAACTTCAGTAGCTTAACATGAAACAGGAAAAAAAAAAGTATACCTCAAATATTCTATTTTAGAAAACAGAGAAATGTTTCTTCTACTTTGGCATAAAATAAAGAAGCTGCTGTAGACTCAAATGGTTAGAGAGGTTTGCGCTCTCCACTACTTATATTTCCATACATATATAGATAGAATTCCTGATAGAAAAAAAAATAAAAGAATATTCTGGCAATCAAAGTATAAATCTCAAAGTAGATCTGCAACAAAATAGATATTGCTATCTGATATAGCAACGTCTGCTCACAAACTCTGATGAATCAGATAAATAAACAAATCATTGCTAAAGTTCAGACAAAGCAATATATCTCTGTGTATGCGAGCAGGTAAACTTAAGATGCAAGCAGCATTATATGTGTGCGGATACAAATATGCATGCACACACACAGATATGTTAGCAAACATATACATATAAGTTTGAAAATTTGGGTAAATACAAATGCCATGGTTTTATATAGAACTCAAAAAGTAGTTAAGCTAAAAAGAACAGGTAAACTAAACAACATACAATATGCGTATGTGTGTGTATGAGTATGCATATATGTGTTTACATACACATATGAATATGTGCATTATATAAGCAACTTAATTTAAATAATCAAGTTATTTGCTAGTTTACACATCTATATCCACAAAAATACAGGGAAAGAGAAAGAGAATTAGAGAGTGAGGAGAGAGAATAGAGAGTGATGCCCTAACACATATGAAAGCAAATAAATAAATAAATATATATGTATATATATATATATATATATATATATATATATATATATATATATATATATATATAGATAACATTCATACATGCAGTTTGCTTTCAAAACTGATATAAAATAGAGAAAATACATGCAAAACCAAAATAAAAAAAAAAAAAAAGAGAAGTAGAAAGCTAAAATCTAATTGTATTTCTGAAATAAAGAATATATGAATATTTTTAGGAAAGGAAATTTCTGGTTCAAAATTCTATCAATGGTAGGGAAATTCTATTGATCTGTCGACAGTATTGATTTGTATTGCAATACCCATGGCAACGAACGCTATTGAAAACAAGGCAATAAAGATAATCTTGTAAGCATCCACACAAACTTTCATGTATAGAAAAATTTACTGTTATCTAGCCAACAATTCTGTTTTTACAGTTAATAGATCACAAATTGTCAAGGGTTATTAACTCATACAGAGAGGAACACAATTTTTTTTTTCCCCTAACAAGAGAGTGGATGATTATTTTTTGCTAAAAGAAGCTAACATGAATTTGCTTTTATTGTAGCCTATACAAGACCTGAAAAGCATTACTATTTTCCCATTCAGGTGGCTGGCTACCTGGTCTATTTTGAAAAAGATATCATGAAAAAAGCAAAAAAAGAAAAATCAATAATACTAGATAAAAATAATACTTTTCTTCTCAGACTCAGATTTCCATCTTAAAATGATGACAACTTTAAGTAATATTGTTTGGTTTTAAACACATCTATGTTTATGCTGATGGATTATGATCTATTTTGACATAATATTTTCATTAGGAAATCCAAATGAAAATTTTAACAAGCAAAGAATGTCTTATTGAATTAGCTTTTAGTGTTTCAAAAGAGAAAGAAAAAAATAAATGTATAAATCTTGGAAAATAAATGTATAAATCTTGGAAAATAAAATAAAACAAGTAATCATTATATCTTACACAATATGTTATATACAAAGCATACTTAGAAACACACACACATATATATATAAACATAAATATATATGCATACAAATATAAATTTATACACACACACAAATATACATACACATAAACATATATATATATACATATACATGCATGCATACAAATATAAATTTTTATATACACACACACATATTCTTTTATTCTTTTACTTGTTTCTGTCATTTGACTGCGGCCATGCTGGAGCACCACCTTTAGTCGAGCGAATCGACCCCAGGACTTATTTTTTGTAAGCCTAGTACTTATTCTATCAGTCACTTTTGCCGAACTGCTAAGTCACAGGGACATAAATACACCAGCATCGGTTGTCAAGCAATGTTGGGGAACAGACATAGACACACAAATACACACACACACATATACATATATACAACAGGCTTCTTTCAGTTTCCGTCTACCAAATCCACTCACAAGGCTTTGGTCAGCTCAAAGCTATAACAGAAGACACTTGTCCAGATGCCACGCAGTAGGACTGAACCCGGGACCATGTGGTTGGTAAGCAAGCTACTTACCACACAGCCTCTCCTGCATCTATACATATATAAATATACATTCACTCATATATACATACATGCATGCATATACACACACATATACATACATGTATATATACACACATATACACATACATGCATACAAACAAACACACACACAAACACATGTCAGCATTGAATTGGTAGAGTTAATAAAAGCAAAAATCATGAAATGCTTTGCTTATTTCAGAGTCTTGCATTTTAAATTCAAATTCTAGCAAAATCAACTTTACTTTTCATTCTTCTGGGATCAATAAATGAAGTACCAATCTAGGGTAGTGGATTGGCAGAATTGTTAGGGGTGACAGCTAGGATGCTTTGCAGCATTCATTCTGAGTTCCAATCTCACTGTAGTCTACTTAAGTGGTAGACTTAATCTGTCACTTGGTTTAACACTACCACCTGGCCTTTGGATACTTTTAGCATTGTCCAGAGTTTCAAGAAAACAGTCAGATCTTTGGTTTTAGAAAACTTATTTCCCCAGCTCATAGGCATTGCCTTTCCTCCTAAGAAAGCAATACACACACACACAAATATACACACATACATGCATACAAATATATACTCATACATATATAACTACACATACACACATGCATACATTTTGTAAAAGCATTTCTATTGCCTGATTTACGTTCTAAAATCTTTCATTGAAGTAAAAGATATAAAAATTTTAAAACTTATTTGTTATTTTAGTGTATATCCATTAACTCTTTTAGTCCATTTTGACTACTCTAGTATATGCCCATTTTGACTCCTGTGGTATATGCCCATTTTGACTCCTCTAGTAATGTGTCCGTTTTGACTCTTCTAGTAATATGTCCATTTTGCCTCTTCTAATGTATACCCATTCAATAATACATTATCACTCTATTTGCTCAAGTTTGTAGTTATATTGCCTATCTAATCAAGCTTGCGAACCATTCATTATATCTTTGATGTCACATTAATAAGCAAAACAATGT